>NC_053398.1:119807756-120108256 GCF_905171765.1 Bufo bufo | reverse complement strand
TCTCCAGCGATGTATTCCCTCCCTTACATGTGTTGTATGTTTGGTGTGGGGTTATGATTTGGTGTGTTGTAAAGTCTAGCTTGGTGTTCCATGTCTGGTATGTTTGGTGATATCTTCCAGCATGGTTGCTTGACATTTCCCCTGTTTGTTGTCCTTTCGGAAGGGGGCTGGTTTCCCAGAGGGGTGAACCAATAGTCTGTATGCTGCGCTGCCCAGGGCCGACGTGCATCTTGCTGTATGTGTTGTTTGTACGGTGCCCGGTTTGGTGTGTGGGTTCCTGTATGTATGCACAGGTTCCAGTCGTGGTGGCAGCGGCAGGTAAGTGTGTTTTCCGGTGTTCTTACCTGCCAATTTAGTTGCTGCATATGGTCTTTTCCTTTCCCTGCTTCTAGGCCTTTTGAGACTCCTGTTCTTCCGTGTCCTGGAAGAATGGGGCGCCTCTCCTTAGCTCCTTTGTGAGGGATTCTCAGGGCCTCAGGTATACAGGGTATGAGTCGTCCTACCATCCATACAGTAAGGGGTTAGGGTACTTTCACACTTGCGTTTTTCTTTTCTGGCACTGAGTTCCGTCAAAAGGGCTCAATGCCCGAAAAGAACTGATCAGGTATATCCCCATGCATTCTGAATGAAGAGTAAGGCTACTTTCACACTAGCGTTGTTTAAATCCGGCGTTCAATTCCGACACCGGAACTGCCCGCCCGATCTGGAAATACGTGTGAAAACGGATTACATTTGAATCCTGATCAGGATTTTGATCACAATAAAAAATTGGACTTTAACTTTTTTGTTCTGCTCTGGAGCCACAATCAGCATCTTGTTGACGGACTCTTGCTTTGGACAAGGGCCCTCTAAACTATGTGAACCAGGAACACATTGTCAGTGGCAGGCAGCAGCAAGAAACTGCAAGATGTCTGAAATGACAGCGGCTCTCCCTGGTGAAAGAGGATACTGTCTGGCCTGCCTCTGTGCCTAGAAGACATCTCAGCCCCCCAATGTGTCTATAATAATAAACTGGGTAGTTTGTTAAATAATCCACAAGTTTTTTTTCCCCCACATGGATGCATAGGCTACGGAAAAAGCAAGGGTGGTGCGCTCACCTGAGGCCAATCAAGGATGCACAGACAACACCGGGAACCTAGGCGTCAAAGGTAAATATCCAAATAAAGAAGAAAAGAGGTCTAGCTTCCAACTGACGTGGAATCTTTTAATGAATCAGTGCGATAAAAACCATAAACAATCCAGGTTTACGCGTTTTGGATCTTACAGTATAGATCCTTATTCATGACAAGAGAGGGATTGTGTGAGCCAGGACTAAATAATGGGCACCTGAAACCTAGCAGGTGGCCAGAATCAGTCATAGCCACACCTCCGCACAAGGTGGTTGACTAAAAATACATCAAGACAAATAAAAAATGTTTTTCTACAGTGTTTTTTATTTGTCTTGATGTATTTTTAGTCAATCACCTTGTGCGGAGGTGTGGCTATGACTCATTCTGGCCACCTGCTAGCTTTCCCTCTCTTGTCATGAGTAAGGACCTATACTGTAAGATCCAGAACACGTAGACCTGGATTGTTTATGGTTTTTATCACACTGATTCATTAAAAGATTCCACGTCATTTGGAAGCTGGACCTCGTTTCTTCTTCATTTGGATGCATAGGCTGGTTGAAATGCTGTACACTACCTATCCGTATGCAGTGGAGAGGGTGGAGCACTAGGGGTCCACTATGGCTCACGGCCGAAAGGGTGATGCACCTGCTCCCTGGTGAGCCTGTTTGTGCCTGTCCATGGAAAGAGGACATAACTTCTCTCTGAACTACTGGTGGACACAGTGGAGCTCTTCCAAGAGCAGAACAGTTTTAGCCCCATTTTTTGGGGGGGAGAGTAGGCTGCGCATTTGCAATCTCACCCCATTAAAATGAATGGGCGTTGCAGAGATGGACAAGTCCTTTTTCCTTTAGATTATTACAGTGGTAATTGTACCATTGTCTTTTGTTTGTAACGGTAGAATGTATACTTCCAGACCCCACCTCTTAAAGACTGCTGCTAGTTTCCATTTTTTCAGTAATGGGGGAATTTTTTCAGGACTTCTCTCATATAAATTTTTAATATTGCGACCAAAATTTTATTATAGGGACTTTTTTAATTTACTTTTTTCTCAAAGTAATTTACATGCAAGACTGAGAAGACCAACGGAACATACAAACCCAGAAGACAACACTTTTACATCTCATTAAATGACAATTACAAAGCTGTCTATTTATAATGCTCCGTGTCCCAGTCCCTAAGCTCAGGCCATTTTTTTCTATCAATAAGTCGCATTGATTTCCTGAAAGACTTTATCTACCTAATACAGAGTAAAATTAAACAGTTATTTGTCTGTTTTTTTTCGCCATCCTTTATGAAACATTTATGATGTAGTGATTGCTGCAGCCGCTTCATGAAAGGTCTCTTTCATATTTATCTCTACAGTAGCCGTGCGATCATTGTGACACCGACTGTAATAAATCTAAGTCTAGAAAAATCCATCACCATCCAGAAAGCAACAGTGTGTGAGTGGAGGTTTGAAATGGAGAAGACATGGAATCAAATGTATGAATTGTTCCTGGTGCAGTATTCATTAATACTATCTGGGTTTAGCAAAGTGTGACTGTGTACCCTAGGTCGTTTGGATAAAAGATTTAACAATCTGGTGACTGTCTTTAGTGAACCTTTGGGCTTTTTGGGCTCTGATATAGTCATGAAATTCCCCTTTTGTGTCTAGCAGCTCCCAAACCACATATAGGAAAGGTCTGGCAAGAGGCAAAAAAATAAGGAAGCCGCTGCTTATGGTTGCATGTTACTATATCTTATCTGTGATAATAGTCTAGTAAAAAAGACCAAAATTAGGGTTATTCACGTTAGAAAAAAGACGACTGAGGGGAGATCTAATTACTATGTATAAATATATCAGGGGTCAGTACAGAGATCTCTCTCATCATCTATTTATCCCCAGGACTGTAACTGTGACGAGGGGACATCCTCTGCGTCTGGAGGAAAGAAGGTTTGTACACAAACATAGAAGAGGATTCTTTACGGTAAGAGCAGTGAGACTATGGAACTCTCTGCCTGAGGAGGTGGTGATGGTGAGTACAATAAAGGAATTCAAGAGGGGCCTGGATGTGTTTCTAGAGCGTAATAATATTACAGGCTATAGCTACTAGAGAGGGGTCGTTGATCCAGGGAGTTATTCTGATTGCCTGATTGGAGTCGGGAAGGAATTTTTTTCCCCTTAAGTGGGGAAAATTGGCTTCTACCTCGCAGTTGTTGTTTTTTTTGCCTTCCTCAGGATCAACTTGTAGGACGACAGGCCGAACTGGATGGACAAATGTCTTTTTTCGGCCTTATGTACTATGTTACTATGTTAATACAGAACTGATAAAGTTTGCAAAGAAAAATTGGGGGTCAGTCAGCACATCCAGTGCGCAGGTGCGCGTTGCCATGGCTGAAAGCACAAAGGCAAAAAATACAACAGCACTCTGCAAACCAAATAAAGTACTATAATGCCAAAATAATAGAAGTATTCTGGTGCAAATGCTACGCTAATTAATTTGAGATGCTTGGCAAATCATTTTGTACAAAGTTATTTGGGCCGTCTGCCAAACGTCAGGGCGATCTCAGTAAGACGGGAACTTAACACTAAATACCACATTAACTGGTGCCATACTGGCCTCCATTACATTCAGGGAATGCAGGTCCCACATTATATTATGCCGCTCCTCATGCATGCCGAACCCACACTATATAATACCTCTTTGATGCTGGCCTCCATTTTGTTCAAGGAATGCAGGTTCCACTAGCATGCTGAGCCCACTCTGTATTCCACCTTACCTGGTGCCTAATGGCCTCCAATACATACAGGGAGAGTGGGCTACAGCTTTATAGCTATACTAATTAAAATCAGCCTATAGGGCAGACAGGTTAATCAGGTGTGCACGACCAACACAGTAAGCCACACCTCCAATACAAACTGCAAAGAAAAATTGGGGGTCAGTCAGCACATCCAGTGTGCAGGTGCGCGTTGCCATGGCTGAAAGCACAAAGGCAAAAAAATATATACAATGCAGCAGCACTCTGCAAACCAAATAAAGTACAATAATGCCAAAATAATAGAAAGTATTCTGGTGCAAATGCTACGCTAACTGGTAAAGGGGCACATTACAGGACTAGGACAAATATTTTTGCCCAAATCTTTTTAGAGATTATTAGTCAACCACCTTCAACTACTTTATTTTCTCCTCTACCCTCAAAGGTCCCAACAACCCATCGCTACAAAATGCAATGCAGTCTACAGACAACAAGTTATAGATCAGATGGAGCTGAGCAGATTGATATATATTTTTGTGGGAAACTATTTGGTAAAACTTGAAATTTATACATTTATATTTCTGCTTTTTCTAACTTGAAGGGGTATTCCGGTTACAGAACGTTATCCCCTATCCACAGGATAGGGAATAACTATTAGATTGTTATTAGATTACCATGAGAACGGCTAGCCCCGCGCCGCTCCTTTCATTTCTACGAGCGTTCCGGAGATTGCGGAGTACAGTATGCTTCTCTTTGAAGCTTCCACCACCCTGGGTTTAGACTGATGATCTCTTTGCCTGTTCACGCTTATGTAAGATGTTGCTCTGTTGACATCAGTTGTATCTAAGTACACAATCGTCGTTGATGTCAAGTGTTTAATGCCTAAATGTTCAGATATTCATGAGTCTCTAAGAGAAAAGTAGACTTATGCATCTAAAATGGGGGGTTTGGAGTAATATTCTCTTCGTTGAGCGATTATGTCGACTTTGTCGCAGATTTCATTTATTAGTATTTAGCTCCTTCCAGCCTATGGATTGGGTGGGGTAGGTATCACTTTCTTCAAAGTTTCAAAGTGTATTCTGTTATCATGAATAGTCATTTCAAGAGTAACAAGAATTGACCATGTCATGTATCACCCTGATAGCTCCAGCACTCGCTCGATATAATGAAGTTGGAAAGGTTTTCTTAATGAAAGGACTGACGTTTTGTGTGCAGCACTAGCATTTATCAGGCTCCATAGTGTTCATTACACTACAAAAGCCTGCCACTTTCAGTTGTTAAAATAATTTATTAACCAATACTGATGGGATACGAGATGGCCATGGAGGTGGGATGGTAGGTCTGAATTTGCAGTGGACCATTTAACATGTTGCCAGCTGGCAAAGATATGTGGTGCCTTTTTTTTTATTTTATTGAAGGTAAAAAAAAAAGTAATAATCATTTATGGAAGATGTAGAAAAATGTACTAATATATGAATTAACTTACTACTCTTAATGAACTGTTGCATTAGAGGTTCAACTATTTGGTCAAAACATGTAGCATAGTTAGTGTCAAGGGGGATATTAATTATTGATATTTATGCAAATCTCAATAATTAATATTCATAAATAGGCGTGAGTCGTCTAGTGATGACTCCGTCTATTTATGCCTAAATCATAACATAAATAACCTATTTAATTAGCTATGTTAACTATCTAACTACCTCTGTTACCTATACATTCCACTGAACTACACTACGGCTATTGCTGCGGCGCCTTACTACTACAAAAGACTACACACTGTGCTTAAATAAAAAGGTATTTATTAACACACTATACGTTACAGTCTAATATATTTGCTTATAACTATATATATCTATATCAAGGGAATATATATATATAGTTATAGCAGCACACAGCAATATAAGTAAACACACTATGACAACACACTAATACGGTTCTAACTACACTAACACAGTCCCAAGTCCTCCCCAGGATCTAACTACAATTACAATAATACACTTACATACACACAAATATCAGTAACCCACCCGCCTCGCTACTCACTGTCCCTACGGGGTACAAGGGGTTTAATCACACAATTGTGGCACTGCAGGGGTTAATACACGCAGGCCAAGGAACACGGGGTAGTAACTATGCAGGGGTAACCCAAGAAAGGGTTAACAAGGCAGCAGCAGTAAAGGGGCTACTGCTGGGGCTACACACAAGGTACAATAATACAAGTCTAATTATACGCTATATCTATTTATATTTATAGATCAATGGTTATAAATATATATACATATAGACGCACACACCACAATACAAACCTAACTACACTAGACAATGCACAATTCCCAATTCCACCCCACACTTTAACTATACAATACAGTTACATACATTCCTTAGCAGCCCACCCAACCTGGCTCTAAGCTATCCCTATGGGAGGCAAAGGAACACACACTCATCTGCTACTGGGGTAAGCAGGCAGCAGTGAAGGGGTAGGATTACAGGGCAGCTACATGGCAGTGAAGGGGTAGGATTACAGGGCAGCTACAGGGGTAACTGGGGCTGTGGTTAATGCTGCAGGAGGTCAGCAGCCAGGGTAACAATATGGTTGGTGAGGACAGGGCCTGCAGGGATAGGGATTGCAATGGGATGTGTTGGTGACAGGGAAGCGGTAACTATTGTTGGGGATATAGGGGGTATGTGAGGGGTAGGTAGGGGCTAGAGGGGTTAATACTAGGCCATCTCCAGGGGCATGTGGCCTCTCTTCCTTCAGGGAGCAGTTCCCATGTGTTTCTGATTGTAGTATGGTTCCAAGAGGCCGCACCTCTGTCCTGCTTGGGCTAATATAGCCCAAAAGCAGCCCCCTCCTCCTTCTTCAACAGGAGGGTGATGACATCATCGTGGGCGTTTGACGGAATGCTTGAACTGAAACAAAGGACTTCCTGCCCAAGCTGTAATTGAGAGCCCCCCCCCAGCTGCTACACCATAAGATCACACACTCCCACGTCATAACAGGACCAGGCTGATCAATATATATATATGTACACATATACACACTACACAACCTGGGGATAAAATCAGTATATACATATATATCCACCCAACCTGGGGGCACTTAGGTATACATGTATATACATACACATAATATAATTCTGGGGCCTAAATGGGCAGTAATAAGCCCACCTGCCTATTGATATATTATACATAGAGATGTATACTGACAAGGGGGCATACATACATCTCCATGTATACACCCATACCACCTGGACCGTCCCATGCAAAAGGGCCAATATACATGCATATATGTGAGGGCATATATACATATATATTTAAATCCAACACTTCCCTCAACAGTTAGCATACCAGGTATATGTTGAGAGCTGCCTTATAGGATTTGCCCTTCTAAAATAAATCCTCTCTAAATTAATGGGCTTCTTATAAATTAGCAACCTTCTAGATTGAATATGGACCCATTGCAGGGGCGGATTGCCCATAGACCTTAAGGGGGAATTTCCCAGTGGGCCGATGCCCAGGAGGACGCCCAATACCCCATCTCTGCCACTGGCTGGGTACTTAATAAGCTATCAGTGGTAATTAACTCTGTTAGAATCAGGTACTCATGTACTCGGCAAGCGACATGCCCTCCTGAATTCAACTATGTCGTGCATCTCACCCCCTAATCCCCCGCTTCCATATCTTAATCAGAGACAACTGGAAGAGGAGGAAAGAGAGAGGATTTGGGGCAATATATTGTGCAATACTGTGGTATGTGGTATTTTGTGCTATGGTATTGCTGACCCACCCTACTTTTGTTGCCCCACCTCCTGTCAATTTATTCCCTCCTACAATATGGGGCCCATTTTAGGTATTTTTTTCCAGGGCCACTTTAGGTTCCCAATCCGCCCTTGCCCCATTGCAAACTACAAAGAGGAAGCTGGTGCAGGGTTACAAGTCGTATGGCTCACAGTAACCATATGGTTATCCTAGGACATACAAATTTTAGAAAGATACTCAGGTAACTGTCTCGTGACAAATATATTAACGGCAAATACATGGGCTACAAAAAGTGAAGCCCTTGCATTAAAAGGTAGTTCACTTTGGACAATCACTTTCTGTTAGAGGGGTCTCTTAGCGCACCACAGGATGTCTATCTGCTTGGACCTTCCAGTAATCAAGTGTAATCTGGGAGAGCAAGGCAAAATAGGTTTAGCACCACCACAAGAAACCTGAAGTATTACACCATTCAGAGACAATCTTTGTAGCCATTTTATGTTATAGCAAATAGAGTGGACCAAGGACCTCTCTATTAGTTGAGAATTACTATAATTACTAGAATATTTGAGTATGGTTTGCTTAAAAAACCCTCTATTCACCCTATATATGGTTAAAAGGATTTTCTGGGACTTAGATATTGATGACCTATCCTCAGGCTAGGTCATAAATATCAGACATCCCACATACCCTGTTTTGGGCAGCTGTTGAAAAATAATATATGTGGATGGAACCAGGAACAGATTATTCTGTCTACTGTGCAGTGGCCATGCTGGAAAACTGCAGCTCATTGCCCATTCAAGTGAATGAGTGGGCGCTGAGTTGCGGTATTCTGGCACAACTACTATACATTGAGTGGAGCTTTCCATCCACTCTATAGTTTCTGCTGCAGGTGGCTGCTCAAAACATCTGATTGGTGGGGGTGTCGAGTGTCAAAACCTCTGATTAATGACCTATCCAGAGTATGTCATCAATATCTGTGGCCCAGAAAACTTCTTCAGATGGTCAATCTTAAGTATAGAACATTTTGATTAAAAAAATCTAATTCTAATGTACAAACAGCTGGAGATCAGTGGAATCGTTTTAGATGGTCTTATGTTGGCGAGAGTTCTCCAGCGAGAAAGTGTTCAATTTTTTATTCTAGTAAATGTAAAGCAAGATAAAGATATTAATAAAATGGTTTAATTAAATTAATAAAATTTGATTGTAATGACCATATATTTTAGATGGTCCTGTGATTACACTTGGGCATGCAGTATACGTTCCGTAGAGGTTCCAGTAGCCCTGAGATGCAGCAAGGAGCGTAGCTTTATTATTATTATTTTTTTTTGTGTCGAAAAAACAAATGGCTTTGCACAGCTCACTGACTTATTCAGTGCATCTTGACTTTCCATTTTATTGCATCCAATTCATTGTTAAAGAAAAAAGGGCAGCAACAGGAACCTTGTAGAGTTTTCCGAGGTTTAACGTCTACGTGTCTACGCCTGTCATTTGTACCGATTATGACATGACAGCTTTTGAGTCTACAATGATAACAGCCATCTGACTTGATCTGCGTTCAATGGATTTTCACTAAAATAGAATCATTGCCTTAGTGATGGATAGAAAAGGTAGAGCAATACATCCTGATAAATGTTCCTGTTTCCCAGTTCTTTCTCCCACACTGCCCTTGTGCAATCTATAAGTCAGCCAAGCAAGGCCCGGTACAGGACTCGTAACGTGTCACGACTTTAAAAATGTAAGTAGCTTTTTTCGAAACCTGTTGGTGGGGTGAAGGGAGAATGGCCTGGGAAAGTCATGGATCATGTTTATACGCCAGGAGATGTACAGTCTCAAGGTCAGTGGCAGATAAGTCCTGACGTGTGTTCATATTTCATGTCCTTCTTGCCTCAAGATCATCAAAAGGTGCGAGGTTAAATTACAGGAACAATACCACCTTGATGAAATTGGTGTCATAATAGGGAATAGGTTTAAACAATAAATGATTTACCTCTAATAATGCCCTAAATCATGTAAATTATGCTTCTTGTTAAAGTAAAGTCACTTATTATATGTCAAATACCAGCCTTATTGTTTCTGTAAGGGGTTGTCTGGGACAGACCTGCCAAGTGTCCATCTTTTGGACCCAAGTCCCTCTGTCCCTTTTTGTTCCATAAATGTCGCTATTTTTGACCTGAGATATAGATTTTCATTATTACATTTTGCATTGTTTCGTAAGAGAAAACTATTGGCGTGACCCTCTTTGAACATCCTAGAAGTTGGGAGGTATGATCTGGGATTAGAAAATGTTTTTCTCTTTTTCAAGAAGCCACTTTTGTCTTTAGACTGTGCCTGCTATTGCAACAGATTCAAAGACATTTCATAACTCTCGCGATCTTCTGATCGCTGTAGGGCTACATTTAAAAAGGATGATGCCCTCCCTGGAAAACCCCTGTAAAGTGGTTGTCCCATTGCAGCAACCTATTCCATATCCACAGGATAGAGGATAAGTGATTGGCAAGGGTTCGACCTCTGTGGCTTCTGCTAATCACGAGAACAGGGGCCCGTTTTGAATCGAGCGCCAAACACACATACGCGTTCGCAACTCCATGTCAGTGGTAGCCGAAATACAAATGGTCAGCTATCCCTTCAGCCCCACAGAGCTAAATGGAGCGTGTCCACTGCTCCATTTAAGCGGGAGACCACGGGCCCCCATCGATCACGAGGGCTTCAGCTGTCGAAACTCCGACGATCAGACACTTATCCCCTTTCCACAAAGTTGTTGTAATAGGACGACCCATTTGGTGTAAAAAGGCCTTCATGAATATTCATAAGGGGTCCCCTAAAATAGCTAAATTAACACCTACCTTCTGATTCTTACAGCTGGCTGCTCTGTTGGGTGACCTCTGGTATGGTGGGTGCCATATTATTTTAGCCATTGTTATCTGCACCTATCTCTTTTCAAAAAATTTTAACAAAAAAATAATCCAGTTACTTCTTTCTATACAGCTAGAGGACAACCAAGTTTCTTTTTTTATTATTATTGAATTTGGGGGGAAATACTCCTTGGGGCTCTTTTTTTGTAGTTTGTATAAGTGTTCTTTTAACCCATGGATTGATCTGTGATGGTAGGCACAAATTCTGTTTCCTGAGAAAAATAATTCTGCTCTGTTTCCAGCTTATGCCATTTTGAAAGTGTCTCCTTTGCCGTTTGCTTATCGCTCTGGTGTTTTTTTCTTCTTCTCATAAAGCTTTCCTAACTGATTTGTAAATCATGTTTATCTCTTTTACGTCTCCTGCATGCAGCCATTCAGGAACTTGAACCTACAATAGCTTTCCCTAAAGCCGAGATAACCAGGCTCGACGGGAGATTTATTACCATTTTATGCAAATCCACTGTTAGCGGTCTCCACTTCCTTAATTATACATGTTAGTTCAACACGAGCTTGTCTTTGATGTCCCCCATCCTGTTTTCAAATTGTGCACGATTTCTATCGCATCCTCCCGTAGAGGTTTCCTCCATTCAAGGAACATGCCAGGAGCGCACTGTAAAGACTGTTGGGAAATGTTTAATTGGTTAATCCCATCTGAGTTATGCCGGGCGTATTAGCCGGCGCAGAAAATGAGAAACATGCAAGGGACCAGCCAGAAGACACTTGCTTAAAACCTGTAAGGCTTCCCCTATAATGCAACCTTCTAGACTTTTTTGTATATCTTGGCAGATCCCGCTGGAAATTAATTCAAAGGAAATCCCTCAAAGTTTAATGAAATCTGCAAAGTGATGAAATATTTGATGTAATATTCTGGATAACCATCTAAATAAAACTCAAAAGTTCTCTTTTTGCGCTCTTGGTCTTGCTCCTGCTTGAAAAGACTCTGTGTTCTTTGTGATCGGCAGCCACTCGGTAAAATGCAATCGCCTTTACCAATGATTAATTCCTAATTAACTTGTAAGAAGGATTACTGATTGATCATAGCAGTCATGCTACAATGAATAGTCCTTTAGACTAAAGTACTTCATGTTTTTGACCTCTGGGTTAAACACTTGCTTTTTGCAGATTGTCTCCCCCCCCCCCCCCCCCCCCCCCTTTTCAAAATAGTGTTGAATCTCCTGGGTCTTATTGTATACTGGAAGTGTTCATAAGACCAGCCATTTTCGGGAATGATTATAACTAGACCTAAGGAGGTTTTGCTAACTCCTGAGAACCCAAGAATGGCAGTCTAATGTGTATGGGGAGCTTTCGACTCTTCCCTGACAAACAATGTGAATATGTTCATCCTGTCCTTTTGTTATTCCAGGAGTTAAGCCACCACCAGAAGTGTCTGGCATAAGCTCTCTTCTCTCTCCTCTCTCCTCATTGACAACACATAACCGGACTTGTATGTGCCTGGGGGATTCGGGAGAGATCGCTGATGGCCAAGTGATTTTTTGGCCAACAGCTATTAAATTTGTATGGCTGGCTTTAATTTCCCTTGCCTTGAAGCAATAGCTTATTATGTAAAGCATGGACAGTTTGGATCCTCCACAAGGAAAGACGGCACTTTGTAACTTCTATTTGGGGATCTCCTCCTTTACCACCATATACCCAGCTAGTTAGACAGCTCATTTACAGAGGACTGGTCACCATTCCTGACGTGTGTTTTAGTGAATATTTGTATTTTCCATGAAATAACAGTTCTGCCGGCATCCCCAACCCTGCATTTTTACTGAATCTAATGGGATTGTTCTATCTCAGAAAACCCTTTTAGTATGGGGGTCACTCTAGAGAGCTCTGGCAAGCCGCTGATAGTAGCTGTAATATATGTACTGTATCCCCCAAGTCTAGTACAGCAAGAGCCTTTGCTTTGGCTCACAGAGTGGTATCTCAAGCAGCTGAACCCCATTATCACATCCATCTGCCCTAACAGGGCGTTTGGGCAAGGAAGTCCCTGTGTCTTCCTTGCTTTATGTTCTGTAGTAAAATATACCTACATGAGTCCTTCTGATAAACACAACCTCGAAGAGGCAAATGTATTCAGATCAAGTCAATACCTATACACATGGAGACATAAAAGAACAATAACAAAGCGTAATGACAGTGATGTGGAGAATGGTTAAAGACAGATAATCAGTGTCACTTAAATAATATATGAGACCAAGAAGAAAAAGAAGATAGGAGATGAAGATGATATTTTTTACTTGATGTGACCTTCTAAAGATAAAATGCATTTTTAATGTTTGAGCATTTTTATATAAAGTTGATCTACTTTTACAATGACTCCAGGATAATGCCAGCAAGTTAATTTTGTTAGAGGCTTACCGGTCATGCCTGATTTTATTAGTCATTGAGCAACCCATTAACTTGTTTAGTCAGACAATATATATATATATATATATATATATATATATATATATATATATATACAGTACAGACCAAAAGTTTGGACACACCTTCTCATTCAAAGAGTTTTCTTTATTTTCATGACTATGAAGGCAACAAAACTATGAATTAACACATGTGGAATTATATACATAACAAACAAGTGTGAAACAACTGAAAATATGTCATATTCTAGGTTCTTCAAAGTAGCCACCTTTTGCTTTGATTACTGCTTTGCACACTCTTGGCATTCTCTTGATGAGCTTCAGGTAGTCCCCTGAAATGGTTTTCACTTCACAGGTGTGCCCTGTCAGGTTTAATAAGTGGCATTTCTTGCCTTATAAATGGGGTTGGGACCATCAGTGGCGTTCAGGAGAAGTCAGGTGGATACACAGCTGATAGTCCTACTGAATAGACTGTTAGAATTTGTATTATGGCAAGAAAAAAGCAGCT
Organism: Bufo bufo; assembly: GCF_905171765.1. Lineage (NCBI taxonomy): Eukaryota > Metazoa > Chordata > Amphibia > Anura > Bufonidae > Bufo > Bufo bufo. The sequence continues at coordinate 120,094,860 of NC_053398.1, read as the reverse complement.
AAGTAAAGAAGAACGAGTGGCCATCATTACTTTAAGAAATGAAGGTCAGTCAGTCAGCCGAAAAATTGGGAAAACTTTGAAAGTAAGGACTATTTGACCATGAAGGAGAGTGATGGGGTGCTGCGCCAGATGACCTGGCCTCCACAGTCACCGGACCTGAAGCCAATCGAGATGGCATCTCTGGGAACTCCTTCAAGACTGTTGGAAGACCATTTCAGGGGACTACCTCTTGAAGCTCATCAAGAGTGTGCAAAGCAGTAATCAAAGCAAAAGGTGGCCACTTTGAAGAACCTAGAATATGACATATTTTCTGTTGTTTCACACTTGTTTGTTATGTATATAATTCCACATGTGTTAATTCATAGTTCTGATGCCTTCATAGTCATGAAAATAAAGAAAACTCTTTGAATGAGAAGGTGTGTCCAAACTTTTGGTCTGTACTGTATATATATATATATATATATATATATATATAGTGGGCATTCGCTCTGGTAGTTAGGATAAGCGGGCGCAGTACAGAGGCAAAATACAAGTTTGTAATTCAAACTTTAGTGTTTATTCACACATGGTGCAAAAAAAAAAAACACGTCACTTTTGCAGTGTTGGTGTTACTTCACACCCAATGGCAAGTTAATATAACAAAATGTCACCTTGGTGGCAGTTCTGCCTCAAAGTCCAAATACAGGCTTTAGGCTGCCTGTTCCCCTGACACACGGGTCTCAGCTCTCCAGCCCAGCACAGGGTTTAGATCCCAACACACAGACATGGCTGCTAGGCCCAGCTGCCTATTTAAGGACAGCCAGGTGCTGCCAAAACCCAGACCGGCACTTAAAATCCTGTCCAGTATTTGACCCCACCTGGCTGTAAATCAGCCCAGCAGCACATGTTGGGAGGAAAATACCAGTTTTCCCAGACCAAACCTCACACTGTGTCACAATATATATAGACATAATAGTCTCTTTGAAGTAGAATGATCCATTTTAAGGTTTTCCTGGTGAAAAGGGTCCCAGGAGAGGGAAAAAGAGGTTGAATTGCTGTCTCTTTCTGCCTCATTTTAAAGAGATTATTTCATGAAAAACATTTGGCATTAAATAGAGCTGTGGTCATGCATATGTACTGCTGGTCTCAGGGTTGGACTGTCCCACCAGAGGTTTCTCTAAAAACATTTGGAGTTTCCTTTGGAGCCAATCGCTTGCTACTAGGGTCCACTACTTTTGAATCAAAACCTATTAGACTTTATTGATGATATCGAGGTTGGGCCCTAAAATCCTCTGGTGGGTCCAAGGCACCACACTGACCGATCTATTCAATGTTTGTGGGACTGATGGAGATAGCAAAGCTATCTCCATCAGTCCCATAGACATTGAATGGAACTGCAGTGCACAAGAGTGAAGACCAATCCATTCATAGTCCTCCCACTGTTAAGTGAGGATTAACCTGAAGCTCTGGACCCCCATTCTAGTGATATGCGTAGGTCAAAGTAGTGGGTTCTTCAGTGGTAATACATTTTTACCTATCCTGTAGTTATCCTATCCTGTTTTATAGGGCCAATGTTACATATCCATTGGATGACACCATAGACCGCTATAGGCCCAGATTGTACCTCCATGTGTCTGTGGTTTTGCTGCTTCTAGAGAAAAATATGGTGCCCCCCGATGATATGTAGAGTATATATGGGCTCGTAGTAACTCTGTTTACTGGATTCATATAAGTAGTATAGGGCTACAGTATTCGTCAAAGTGACAGGTGACCACGCCCCTTTTTATGCCCTGGCTATCTGTCAGGCTACAACTCAATTAAGTTTTAAAAATAGCTTGACTTTCTGCAACCTTCACAGACATGACCGGACACATCCCTATCTATCTTCTAATAGCTATCTATTTTTGCCCACGGCGTCCATTTTGTGAAATATAGACAACCAGACCATAGGAAATTTGCTCCATTACGTAATTATGTTTAATAAAAATCGAAGGCATACGTGATTTAAGCAAAATGTCTTTATTTACGACACATCACGGTACATTTTTCAATCACTCAGTAGGGTAGACACGTTTGTGTGAGTAATTACAGCAACGTATACATAATTGTTTCATGTTCTTTTATCGGCGTTATGTAAAAGAGCGCTACATACAACCGCCTACGTCAGACTCAAATTATACAACCTCCTAGACAGATTGCAAAAACTTTGTCTTTATCACGACACAGACTCCGTCATATTCGTAAGTAGAGACGGCGACTGGAACCCGCCACCGTATTAAAGGTTAACTCTCAACCTCGCTAACTCCCGACTTGTTAATTTTGTCAGTTTATAAGACCTTGTGTTTGATTACTCGCGCAATCCCGATTTTGAGATGCAGAAAACAATAGGTATAGAGCAAAATGGCATTTCCAGAAATAGGAATCGTCGTGACATAGAGACGAGACCGCTACGTAAAACGCAAAAGTGCGTCTACACAAAGAGACGACTGGCGGCTATTAAACATGGCCGTGCAATTTCAACACCTGTTTTCTTGTATTTTAGCAGGGCCCTCAAATTCCGGAAAGAGTTTTTTTTGTAAAACGTTAGATTTAAGATCCGACACGCCCGATGAACTATGGCTAAGAACCGGTGTGTTCCTGCCAGATCTTCCGGCAGTTTATGTGTGCAAAAAGAAACTCTAAAATGTGATATTTCTCATCTCGACGTTCATTCTTGGTAGCGTCGCCGCTCCTGTAGAGATGTCGAGCAGGATCCGACGTAATTAGGATATTTTAAAAACTGATGGTACGAAAATCAATATTACGCAGTGCCAGTAATGATTTGATATCCGCTATTGGCGAGATCGCTCTCAATATCCTTAAAGGAAAGATACCTCTTAGAGCGCAACAAAAAATTATACTGAAAGGATGGCGCAAGGCTATAAAGAAATTAAGCGATAAAAGCTGTCCCATTAAAGACAAGAAGCGCATTGTGAACCAGAGCAGCGGTTTTATAGGTTTGCTGCTTGGCTTTGCGATACCTTTAATCACTAGCTTGATAGCTAATAGAGTTGGCGGCTCATAATGGAGTATGCGGAGTAAATGTTCCTGGTTTCCAAACACGAGTTGGACCCTTTAAAAAAAAAAAAAACTGTTGTAGAAACACCAGACATACGCCAAACCGTTACGCGCTGTTTGGACGTCGACATTAGCGAAATACTACACAGAAATGACCTTTCAGATGCTAAAAAAATTAAGAGATACACTAACGTGTTACAGAGATACTTGACGCTCAACAAACAATCAGATAAAGAAATGTCAACCCTAACTTTGATTACGCAGCCGGAACCCGATCAACAACGATGGACAAATGACGTCTAGCGAAGACGATTTTAAAGAGATACTTGACAATGTTAATATAAGGTATAGGAAAAATACAGAACTTTTGTTAAACAAACTGCGACGATCTGGTAACAAGCCGTACTGGAATGCTAGGGGTGAATTCATTTACAAAGATCAAGCTATACCAGGATCCAACATCATCGACCTGATTCACTGGTTACTGGATGCTTAAGGTTAAAACGCCTTGTGGGTGGGACTTCTTCATGGAAACCATCGCCAAACTGAACGTGCCATCAACCGTGATCGGTAATACAAGAACAAAAGAACTTTACGATAATTTAAAAAGGGGGTCGCGCGACGAACCTTTTTAAGCGGTTCGTACCCCTTTAAGACTGCAGCCGATCGTAACAACAACCACTGCGTTAACGCGAGGCTCTTAATTACCTAAAAATAGAATGCCTCCTTTGTTACAGACGTCTTGGTTAACGTTGAAACTTTTACTTTGAATGTATATAAAAATTTATTTGTACGTAGCACCTGATAATGTTTTTATTTGTTCTACTTTATTACAGATGGCTTCGTTATCGTTGTCTATTTTACTTTGACGGTATATATATGTATTTGCGTGTAATATCTCAATGTTTTTACATAAAATGACTCTTTAAATAAAAATGTAGTCTGTTTTTCTTTTTACAATAAATACACCATCTTGAATAGTTAAAATCGCACAAACCGCGTGGGAGCGTCGGCGGTAGCAGGTGCTTAAAAACGTTGCTAAAATGACCGCAAACGCCGAAATATTGAGAAAACAGTACTACACGCCAAAAGCTGGCGGTTCTTACGGAGGCGTTGAGCCCTTATTTAGAGAAGTACGAAAATTTGGAATAAGAAAAGACGCTGTTAAAAATTGGTTGAACAACGAGGATACTTACGCATTGCACAAACTGGTTTAAAAAATCATTCAAAAGAAACAAAGTCGTGGTGTCTGATACAGACGACCAATGGCAAGCCGATCTTGTTTCGATGATAGATTTTTCTAAAGAAAATAATGGTGTAAAGTACTTGCTAACGGTCATTGATATTCTTTCGAAATACACTTGGTTGTCTGGACTCTCCAATAAATCCAGGGCAACGGCGGCCGCCGCTTTTGAACAGATATTTACGTTAAGCGGGTGGTCCCCCAGGAAACTTCAGACAAATCGGGGTCGAGAGTTTATAGACAAGCCTATGAGAAAACTTTGTGAGGCTTTTAAACAAATCATTTTTTAACTTCGAATACGGTCAAAGCGTCGTTGGTTGAGCGTTTTAATAGAACGCTATAAACAAGAATGTGGCGTTATCTTAGAGAACAAAACACATACAGATACATTGTACTCTATAAGGGGACGTTCGCGAAGGGCTATGAACAAACCTATACGGACGAGATATTTACCATTTACGCCGTAAACACTAGGGGCCTCAGACCCCATTATAAGTAGAAAGACCTGTCTGACGAGCTCATTGAAGGATCGTTCTATGCGGAAGAAGTCCAAAAAGTACCCCTTGATAAGCGACACATTTACCGGATAGAAAAAATCGTGAAAAAGAATGTTGTTAGGGGAAAAACACTGTATTTTGTAAAGTTGGTCAGTTACTCAGAAATGTTTCTCTTGGGTACCGGAAAAGCAGTTGGTGAGCGTGTAAACTATTAATGATGTTTTTTTATTACGCTGCCCTGCAAAGCCTCTTCCAAACTTTACCCCGAAAATACCATCACTTAATTAGCAAAAGTCGTCCATCTTCGCGGGCCTTATAAATCGGCATTAGTAGAGATTCAGCACCCTCATACGTGGAAAACCTTTGGGCCCGGATATGGTGTATTCTACATCGCGGTGATCCCATCCGATCGGAGAGTTTTTTTGTTAAATGGGGGTATTACCCTAATATGAACAAACTGTTTAAAATCATTAATAACAAACTTAATTCTATAAAAATACCGCCTTATCCATTGCGCCTAAGATGTGACGATATTGACAGAACTGTTTATGTAACGAAATCGCCCTTATACGAGTTCATGCCCGGTGAAAAGTTAGGCGATATATTGGGTTTTCAGGGCGTGGAGAATGTAGGCGCGGAGCACATCGTTTTGCGCTACAGCACATCTGGTTTGTCAATTTTAGAACATTTCGCGGATACTGATTTAGTTTTAACAAAAGAGAACGATTCTTTACCTACGAAGGGAAAAATTCACCCCGATATTAAAGCCAAATTTTATACAGTTTTTGTTTATACCGATATCATTCAGCATCAACTTGTTGGCAATAGTTACGTACAGCTTTTAAGAACTGTGGAGCTGAACGGAAAAAATTATAAATAATTAGTCACGCAAAAGTATAACAGGCCGGACTATATACCTTTCTGCAAACAACACTTTGATACCATTACAATATCGATACTCACGGATCAAGCTGAACCCGTTAAATTCAAATACAGGAAAACTATCAAGCGATTACACTTTAGACGTCGCGCTGTGAAGACACATTAAAATGTTGTCCCAGAGAGTGTACGGCTTTCCGGACGCTTATACGCATTATTACATAGCGCAAGCCGGTCATGGTTTGGAGGGTTTTCACGGCGCCGAATTCATGCACGGTTCTGGGCTCACCGAGTTATTTTGGGTTTTGTTCCATCGAGTCATTCCCCATTCAAGAAAGGTGTGGAACTTGTAAAACCGCATGTAAACACAGCTGCCAGGAATATCGCTAAAGATGTTGTCGCTACGGCATCGACCGCCGTTATGGATCGAATAAATAGACCTACGCAAGGGCAGGTAAGCTCCGGCGTCATGCAAATTTGGCAAGAAACGCTGAAAAGAAAACGCTCTCGCAAACCACCTTTTATGAATAAAGTAGAACCGACTAAGAGAAGTCGCCGCCAGAAAACAAGAAGCCGTTCACCGAACGACATCTTCTAATTAACAGCTATGGCTTTTGTACACGACGCATCCGCCAAACTCACGCAAACGAGTATTGAAAAATTGTTTTATGTAGAGGTATAACCGATAGCGGCCATCGCAGACAACGCGCCTTTGGAGTTCATTTCGGGCAGAGGTGAATATTATTACGACCTAGATAACACTCTGTTACACGTCGTTTGCAGAATCGTTAGCCCAGATATCACACCCATACCCAATGGATCCTGTGTTGCCCTTATTAACTACCCTGTTGCCAGCCTTTTTAATCAATTGGACATAACGCTCGGGGACATATTGATTTCAAGAAGCGACAGCCTTTATACGTATAGAGCTTATATAGAATCCCTAATAAATTATAATTTACAAACTTTAGCTGCCCAATTTACAACCGGCTTATTCTATAAAGATACCGCGGGGCATCACGATGACCGGGCTCTCGACGGCCGTAATGTCTGTTTCGCCAAGAGAGCTCAGTATACGACTTGCTCTAGAAGTGTTGAATTAATGGGCCCCATTTACGCCGATATATTAAATCAGCCGAAGTTAATACTGAACGGCCTAGATCTAAAGATAAAGTTTACCAGAAACAAAGATTCCTGCTGTCTTATGTCTGCCGAGGCGGCCCATTTTAAAGTCAAAATACAGCACGCGCAATTGTTAGTCAAAAGAGTTGAAAGTGTCGCCCGCTGTGAGAATCGGACACAGTTGCGCTCTGTTAACCGCTAACGCAAAGTACTCGATCGATCGCGCATTGCTTAAAGTGTATAGCGGTCCCGCCAGTACTCGCATATCTAACCACGAGAATCTTTTTCTGGCAAACATACCAAAAAGGGCAATACTAGCGTTTGTGGACAACAAATCATTTTCTGGGAACTCCCAAAGAAATTCTTTGTGCTTCAATCACTATAATGTGAATTATGTCACCTTATATTTGGACGGACAACGGATAACTGCAAAACCGTTTCAGCCTAATTTTCAAGACGAATCGTCCGTTCGTGAATATATGTCGCTCATACACATTTCAGGGAAGCAAAAGGCTGACAACGATTTATCTGTGGATCAGTCAGAATTTTTGAACGGGTACACTTTGTTTGCTTTTGATTTATCGCCGGATCAAGAGCCTGGCGGACATTTCTCTCTAGTAAAAACGGGAAATCTCACAGCTGAAATTAGATTTGCTGAGCCGGTGCTAAACACTATTAACATGATTATGTATTCTGTTCAGGAAAATATTATTGAAATAAACAATAGAAGAGCGGTTTTATATGATTTTCAATGAAAATGAATAATTATGAAATGACCTGCGTTATCAAAGCCGACTTTCACTCCTGCCGCATATTTAAAGGCGTATTTCCGTGCGATTTATTACCGGAAAATAAAATCATTGACTGTCCAGCGGCCTCTATTGGAAATACGGACAATTCGTATCAGTGCTGAAAGCATTGGATTTTAATTATATTATACCTGAATGGTGTCTCTATATTTTTTGATAGTTATGGATTATCGCCCACGAATGAAATATTTCCTGGCGAATTTATAAAATTTTTATCTAAAAATTCTAAGACTATAAGGTATCAAAACAGCCAAATACAGAATGCTGTTAGTTCTGTCTGTGGGCATCACTGCATCTATATCTTACATTGTATCGCTAAAGGAATGTCTTTTGAAAATGTATTAAAAATATTTGAGTGATTTTAGAAAAAATGACCATGTTGTACGTACCTTTGTAACAAAGTGCATGAAACAATTATGTATACGTTGCTGTAATTACGCACAAACGTGTCTACCCTACTGAGTTATTTAAAAATGTACCGTGATGTGTCGTAAATAAAGACATTTTGCTTAAATCACGTACGCCTTTGATTGTTATTAAACATAATTACGTAACGGAGCAAATTTCCTATGGTCTGGTAGATTTATAGTTTTATTGATATTTTTATATTTATATTTGTATATTTTTGAAAGATAGTTAGCTGTATAGACAGTTAATAGATGGATAGCTGTGTGGATAGATAGATAGATAGATAGATAGATAGATAGATAGATAGATAGATAGAAGTGAAGTAGCTTGTTTTAACTGTGTTATTCTGGTTCTTTCAGGGCTTTTTGACAAATCGTAACAAGTGTACAAACAGCGTGGGGGTGGTCTGTTTATACAGCCGGAAGGCTATAGCCGCCATCTTTTGAGATCTCATAACAGATGTCCCAGGACTTCTGAAGGTCGTACTTAAATTAAACAAATCAAAATCCCATTCAGCCTAATGTAGATGGCAGTAATTTTTATTCAATATATGTTGTTAGTAATATGTAGTCGCTATATGTCGATAATATTTATTCAGCTATATGGCGTTAGTAAGTGGATTCAATCCAGGAAGGACCCATTGGCGATGTAAAGCATCCATACTCGGGAAAGCTGGGTACTTAAAAACCGCCACTGTTGAAATAACGCGGAAAGAATAAAGGCAAGGTGACGCGCTCGGAGAGGTGCCCAAGAACTTCTGGTAAAAAACAAAAGCCGGAATCGACGCCCTGGAAAGTTGGGTTCCGTGGCTGTCGCTCTTAAATAGCATCTTAGGACATGCCCCGAACACGCCTTCAACATGCTCGGACATACCCTGACGCGCTTTGCAAAATGGGTTTTCCATATTTCACTAAATTGACACCACGTGCAAAAATAAGGGCGTAGATAGATAGATAGATAGATAGGGATGTGTCCGGTCATGTCTGTGAAGGTTGCAGAAAGTCAAGCTATTTTTAAAACTTAATTGAGTTGTAGCCTGAATATACCATATTAGGACGTGTCAGGACTGGCTGGCAGGCAAAGTGACAGGTGGCCAAGGCATAAAAAGGGACGTGGCCACCTGTCACTTTGAGTTTGACGAATACTGTAGCCCTATACTACGACTGTACCTTGTATATGAGGCATATCTCCCCAAACATATCTTCTTGACGTTCTGTTTTTTGGAGACAGAGCAAATTGTTCTTTCACAAGGTCCTTTTGGTATGTTCACACCTAATATCTCATCTTCAGTATATTCCATTGGCGGTTCCAGGGAGGGGGGCAACGGGGCCATTGTGGAAGCGCTCATCTCCATATTCATCTGTATCGCCATCCTCAGGACAGCGATACAGATGAATGTTGCGGAGGAGCAGGGGAGAGGCTGGTGCAGGCGGCGCGATGACGTCATTGTGCAGCCTGAGTCGTACAGAGCGAGACACATGCCGGAAGAGGCCTGCATCGCATCGCAGTGTCATGGAGGTAAGTATAACTGTTTATTGTTTTAATTATTTTTAGTACAGTATGGCAAGTAGGGGGATGGGGCCCTATATACTGGCACATTATGGCGGGGAGAATCAATATGGGGGCATCTAATGGGGGCCCTATATACTGGCACATTATGGGGGGGCACTATGGAGAAGGGGGAAAAGAGCACTATGGGGGCATTATATAGGGGCATTTAATACTGGCACCCATTTTGGTGCCATTATGGGGAAGGGGGGAGAGAAGCATTATGGGGCATCTATGTGGGGCAGTCTATAGGGGCATTTTATACTGCCACATTATGAAGGGCACTGTGGGGATGGGGAGGAGCACTATGGGGGCATCTTTTGGGGGCACTATATAGGACTATTTTATATTGGAACAAATTATAGGGGCAACTGGGGGCACTAAGTGTTTTTTTTGTGGCACACAGTACGGGTCATTGGATTACATGAGGGCACTCTGGGGACATTGACTGGGGGCACTAAGAGGAGGTATTTATTTATTTTTTATGCCACACAACGGAGCATTTTTTGGTACTGGCGCACATTATAAGGGGGCTTTATTACAACTGGAAGACTATGGGAGCATTATTACTTCTGGGACACAATTACAATATAGTTGGGGGCACTGTAGGAGTACTATTACTACTAAGGAGCACTATTACTACTAAGTGAACTCTGGCACAGAATTATTACTATTGTTGGGATTTTTGGGAGCACTATTACTGTGGGGGCACCCTGGCACAGTATCAGCTTAGCACAGTTATTTTTATGGTCACGCTGTTAGTGTCAGGGGCACTATTTGCTGGATGCCGTTATTTTTTAGGGCATTGTGTTTCAATAATTATTGAAGGGGGCACTATCTGTGTGTAACTAGTATTTTCAGGGGGTTTTTCTGTTTCTACAGTATAGTTTTGGGGGATACAGTGTCTCAGTATTGGGGTTGCATTATGGGATGTTTAGAAGGTGGGAGGAAAAGTAGGAAACTAAGATGTTTGTCTGTCAAGCTCTGCAGAAATAAAAGATGGCTGAAAGAAATCATCATGGTGGTCTGGTCTGAATGGAGAAGATGAAGAAAGAGAACATCTACATCAAAGGAGATGTCACTGGATGTAAGAGGTATGGGTGCGATATATGGGTGGGGCTGTGTGTGGGTGTGGCTTGAGGGTGGACGGGGACACAGGGGCCCCATAATCTCCTATTTTCCCGTGGAAGTGCCCCCCCGAGACCAGGCTCTGGATCCGCCACTGGTATATTCTTAGTAACAAGCCAGGTATCTCCGCTCCATTTTATGGTAGTCCAAATGAAAGGCGGTATAAGACCATATCCTCCTCCATCCAGCTTTGTCCTCAAAAAATTATTGAGGAGTTAAAGGTGTTGGCCTATATCACACATTGATGGCTTTTCACTAGGATATGCCAACAGTGTAAGATAGGTGTGCCTCTGTTACCGCCACCTCTAGTATAGGGCTCCCAAAGCAAATAGAAGGGTGCCCGTGTTCACTTTGGGGTCCGTTCTAGAGATATATGCAGGATTGGTGGCATATTCTAGTGATATGCCACCAATATGTGAGATGGGACAACCCTTAACATTTGATAATGACCCTTATTAATTGCTCATTGAATAGTTTAACCTCTCCAACACGCCACCTCTTTGCAAAGACCAGTCCTGTTAAATCTTATATAAATTGGCTTTTTATCTGATTCTACTGCTCACTGCTCTTTGTTCTACGAATTCTAAACTTTTACACAACAAAATGGCCCTACAGTTTAATATGGTCACAAATTCAGTCCATGGTTCCTCAGTGATTAGCACCGCTGCCTTGAAGTCCTAGGTTCATGGTGTCTAGGGCATCTCCCCGGAGTTTGTATATTTCTGCATTTGCTTAGGTTCCTCTGGGTTCTTTGGTGTTCCTCCACAATCAAAATACATATTAATTGATTAATTAACTTCCAGTGAATTTAACTTCGTGTGCTATGGAATATGGGAATGTTTTATAAGTTTATTTTGAGCCCCATCGAGGCAGGGACTGATGTGATTGATGACCGTCTTTGTACAGTGATATGTTTGCACCTCATAAACCAGCAGGCAATACGTAATAAAACCGTTCTGGCAGCTGTAGACTGGCACAGTCACTTCTGATGTGTTGCATTTTGTTGTGCGTACAAGTTGCATATATTTTTTTTAACCTTACACAAAGTACACACCTTCTCAGTCACCCGGGCTGTAGGTTAACTTGTTAGGAAGCCACCGCCAGAGGTGCCGATTGCAGAATTTCATCATCGCGAAACACATTGTTCCAACTCAGAAATTATACAGTCCAAAATCATCATCATGTATTTCCATCAGGATGAAATATCGGGAGCCGCGCTCAGTGCGAGGTTTTATTAATGATGTGCTGTCAGACGCTGGATGCTCTGCATATTTGCATATTAAACAGCTGAGTGAAGAAACATTCCTTTTATTGCTGCGGGAAATAAATCAGTTTAAAGCAAGTTTTCATCATTTATACTCCTTTCAGCTAAGTCTCCTTTTATTGAAATAAATTGTTGAAGTGCTTTAATCATTCCTTGAATACTGATTAAATTTACCTTGATAGCGGGTTCATGAAGGCACGCGTTCATAGATTCCTGTGCCTTCCTGCATCCGCCTAAAATGACTGTATGTATAGGGGGCATCTGCACACCAAATATCCAGCCTAGGATAATGAGCGGTCTACAGAGGGGAGAGAATCCTTCAAAATGCTATAGTAACCTCTGTCTGACCTCACATTGGCCCAGAAGCATCCGGCGCCCTTCTTACCCTCCCACCTAGCTATAAACTGGTCATTGATACTATTTGTATATGTTTTTTGCACAGACTGACTCTAGAAATCCTTTTTCTTTTCTTTTAATTGATCCTTTTTAATTTATAGGAACCGGAGGGTAATAAAACACACATCATTGTCTGGGTTTTGTCTGCTGGTGGCAGACTGTGTCTGATGTATCTCATGGACAGAAGTCTAATGTATGAGACTGGTATAGAGCTGAACGCGGCTGATCTGCATTCACATCGAGACCAGAGCAATAATCCAAGTGCTCTTCTGCTTGTCGGAGACTTTACATAAAACAGAAGCATCTTCTTATCTGTACACTCTTTTAGACAGTTCATTGCCCCAACTAATACTTCTTTGTTTCTTGCTTCTCCCCCAACCATATTGCACTTGGGTTGGCCAACTATCTACGGCATGGACTGCACATTTATTTGCTTCAGAATTCTTTCCCTTACTTCTTTTAAAACGGGCTCCGGAGATCCTCATTCTCCTGATAACCGTGGGCCCCATAGGTGAGATGTCGTAAGATCTTTTGGATAGGCAACAGCATCAGAGCCTGTCCCAAGAGGGGCTTGAGATTTCTATTCCCTGACTCAGACACACTCATACACTGGGGACAATTACAGGCAAAGCCGATTAACCTGTACATCTTTGTAGAGTAGGAGGAAGCCAGAGTATACGGACACAACCCACATAAACACTGGGAGAGGAGAACATTAAAAACTCCATGCAAATGTTGACCTTCGTCAAAGTGCATTGAGTCTCTTGAAAATTGCCCTCTCCATTCACCACTGTAGATTAAATGTGGTGGGGGAGGGGGGTGACTGCGCATGCGTGGCTTGTTCTTCTTTCACTCTCTGTGATTCTCCCAGAAATAGCAGAGTTCAGCTATTGTTGGAACTACCATAGCAGTGAATGAAGAGGATATTGCACATGCGCTGTGCTGTCCATCACTTCGGGACCCTAAGGCGGCATCTGTAAGTCCTTTCCGTGTCCCTACAAAAAATAGAAAATGTCCTATTGTTGTCCATTGTGGGGACAAGAATAGGAATTTTCTCTTGACGGGTGGGTTCTGCTATGTGCGAACCGGAGAACACTAACGACCTTTTGCTTGAGCCCTTACGTGGTACCCGCACCAGTCAGACATTTATGGCATATTCTATCGATATGAGCAACATGGTGGTTCAGTGGTTAGCCCCGGTGCCTTGCAGTGATAGAGTCTTAGATTCGAATCCAACCAAGGACAAAATCTGCATAGAGTTTGTATATTCTCCCTGTGATTGAAGTTTTCTTCTGATGATTTCAACCAAACTGTTTGTTGGGTGAAAGTGAAAACCCACCCTAACCTGCCAATGACACCCCCATTCTCTGAAAAGAAGTCATCCATGTTTGAAGTTTCCATCTGATGAAAGAGCTTTTATTTGAAGGATTGTTTGTGGGTTAAAGATCTTTCTTAGAAACATTCCCAAACATTTAACGGCGTGATTAAACCTGGATGGTTAGTTATGGAATAAAATGTGTATGGCTGCATCTGCCTAATGATCAATCACCAGATAATGGATCATTCAAAAGTTATTAACTCACCTCTATAGAATGTGTGTGGCCACCTTTACCTGCTGGCCGTGGCTTCTTCTGTAGCTACACCTTAGTTTGTATGTATAGTACTTTAGACCATTAGAGAGACCAAAGGACTGATAAACATTTCTAACTTTCATTTGGTTTTCATTGTAATTGTCTTTTAAATATATGGATAATTTTTGGTCTTTTTTTGTCTGGAAATATTTATATTAAAAGGGAAGGAAATAGTAATGTTTTCCTTTATATACAAAGGGAAATTTGCATACTGGATGAGAACTCCGTTATTTCCACTGTTATATTTCTATAATCAAATTTAGAGGGAATGATCTATTAATGCAGCGTAACTAACCGAAGACATATTAGAGGGATGTTCCGCCCTTTCTTCATTGCAGCCATGTTCACTTAGCATACATGTGCTCATTTCCATGTCCAGCTTCCATGTTCTCTAGTTAGGATGTTTCTAGCTAGGGTGCAAATTGCCCCTTTCATAGCTGTTACTACATAATTCTTCGAGTTCAGGAAATGTTTTTTACAGTACAAATTTATTTACGAAGTTATAACCCAAAGTCTCGCGAGACTTCGCAAAGCAATAACTTCGGCTCATCGGAGCACCTGCTCCGTATAGTATTGGAACAAAGTATTATGAGAATTGACTTAGAATGTTTCATCTGAAGTCGATTTGCTCATCCTTAGACCTCAATATTAAAATCCCGGAAGACCCCTTTAAGGCAGGCTGATCCCAAAGGTTGTCCAGTTTCATCCTGAAACCTAACAACCCCTTTAAAGCCTCATCCACACTTTAGTGTTCCACAGACGTCTGCTCTACGTGTTCTCCACGGACAGCACAGGTCCCCATTCATTTTAATGTGTGTATTCCCACATCAGTTTTATTTTTTATTTTTTTTATCACGGTCCGTGTTTTAAGCACAGATGTATGCCTTGTTTTGTCCGTGTTCATGGATCCATCACTTCCATTATAGTCTATGGGTCCTTGAAAACCACGGATGCAACATGGATGCCATTCATGTTTCACGGATCATTAGGAAGAGAAGCTTTTGAAAATTATTTTTCAGCTGTTCAGTGTCAGTGAAACACAGATAGCACGCGAACAGCAAAAAACGGACACACATATCCTTCACAGGCAGCTTCACGGATACACCATTGACCACCTTTTCACGGATTTGAGCACGGACGTGTGAATGAGGCTTAACTCTGATACCTGGAGCTTCCAATATGATCGTCACACATTAACAGTGATGTCCCATGTATCATACAGTCTCATGCACTGCAGTGATTACCGCCATCTCCCTTCAGTTAATACGACCTGAGCAGCTGCCGAGTGTCTTATATAAGTCCTGGAGTTTCCCAATCAAAGAACAGGGGAGATAAAAAAAAGAGGACAGAAGCAGCATTTTCTGCCGATCCCCTTTATAATGCTCTTCCATTCTGTAGTGAAGTATTATTAATCTCGACTGGCTGCTACTTTCATTTACCATGTAGCTGCTCATGGGATTACCGGCACAAAGGTTTCATAAATTTCAAATGAAATATGAACATTTGTTGTCAAAACACAGTTACGTTACGGAAGCTGCGACTGTAGACCTGCTCCATTATTGCAACATTTCTATACACAGATGTGTCAGGTTTTTTTTTCATATTTTTTTTTTTACACTAAATATCTTTTAGCCGAGAGATTAGATACCTATCCGTTATGTTCTCAATTTTATTTGAATAGTTTTTTATTTAGTTAGCAGATATGAGCAATCTATAAAGCTATGCATTCCTGTGGGCATTAGTGTGCGCATTACTACAAGGCTCTACAGTGGGTTGACAATGTAGGCAGCTGTCTAGGGCGCAATGCAAAATGGAGGAGGAAATGAATGGGTTAAAAAAAAAGTTCCTTTCAATTTATGTGTGCAACTTTTTGGGTATAGTGCTCGAGCTGCTGAAATTGTGATCAGTGACTGGGTGCAATGAGTGCATCTGTAAAATGTGTGACAGGCGTCCAATGCAACACATTTCTGTAGAGAAGAGAATGATTTTGGAGTGACAGTGTCATGGTTTATTTTAGTTTGTTCTTTTCCTTTAGTTAACTGTCATATAGTTGGTTAGTGGTACCTGGCGATCCCATTCTTTTCTATGGGATCATCAGTGATCCTGATCCAGGAAGCTATGTTGAAGACATCATCATGGTAAGATTTGTCTTGCTACTACCACCTTCTTTGTGTCATATGGGTGTTGAACAGGTGTTGAGTTGGGTACTGGGGGGGGGGGGGGCTCACTCATTTCTTCACAGCTTTGGTGACTGTTACTCTATGTGTTATCTTTTGTATATATCTTTTCAGTAAACCTTTTATGCACCTAAGCCTTGTCAAGCCTATTTATTGCCGAATCTAGGAATTCATGGTAATACACCGGCAAACCCATAGCCTATAGGCTATGAATTCTGCAACAAAAACTGCACCATTTGGTGTGGATTTTGCAGCTGCAGAACTGAGACAGAACGCTTCAGGTTTTCTGCAAGTAGACCAGTCCCTTGAGGATGTGCTGTAAACAAGAACACTAGAGATTGTCAGGAAAGGGAAGGTGGACGGGGGCAATTAAATGAACGAGAATGACTGACTGCTGTGATGTATAATTCAAGGACCCAAGGGTGGGGGTCATTTGATAAACAGAATTTGTTTCTTCCTTATGGCAGATATCTCAATCAATCATAATCTGAATTTTTTGCATGAGCGATTGCATTTATATTTAGATTTACTAGTTCCCAGAGATGGTTTTTATTTTATTTTTTATTCTGGGATTTGTTTGGATCCCCATCCAAAACAGAAGAATGAAGTCTTTATTGGTCCAATTTTGAAGCCTACTGAAAGCATTCTTAGGTTTCAGTGTTGGGTACAAGTCAGTTCCTCTGATATATTTTCAGCTGTGGTCACTACAGTTATCCATGGCCTTGTTATTCCAGAACTATCTGGTGAAAAGCTATAGAAACAAGGTAAAAATATCATATTTGAACCCATCAGTCTTCTACTCATTTTAGGGGTGTGACTTAAAGAAGTTGTCCAGGATTGGAAAACACAATTGCTTTCTTTCAAAAACAGTGTCACACCCATCCACAGGTTGTATGGGGTATTATTTTTCAACCCCATTTACCTTCTGCAGAGCTGAACTCCAATACCAGACACTCCTAGACAGGTATGGGTCCTTTTCCAGAAGAAAGCAACCATGATTTGTAATTCTTTACAACTCATTTAGACAAGTAACATTCTGGTGGGGACATGGATGGTGAACGAGAAGGATAGCAGAATTGGACATTTACAATTTTAGGTGCCAGCTCACAATAATTTGTAATGCTTTCTGACCAATGTATGGAATATAATTCCAGAGTTTATCTTGCACCATTACTTTTGAAAGCATCTAATGTTCTCACATTCCGTTGCTGAATTGGGCTCCATTTAGTGTAGGAGAACGATGACCACAGAACGTCCTACAGATCCTTATGGCTTTGTCTTTACATCCCGTACAAGTGGTGAGCATCAGTCATGCATTCCTTGGCTTAGAACTGTAAGTTTTATTCTCACTGCCAAAATGATCAAAAGACCTTCCACTAGTTTAAAATAAGCAGACATGGTATAGCTGGGTGTGGTTGTCTTGTGTTCTATTCAATTATTTATGAATATGGCATCTTGTATGTAATGTAGTTGTAAGTTGAAAGCATTTTGTATTGTAGTGCAAAATGACTGCTTCATTTGCGTGAATAATTTTTACATAATTTGTTGCTTAAAGGGGTTATTTGGGAATTGATAATGATGACCTATTGTCAGCATTGTCCCGGCACCCCCGGCCAGGACTGTGCTTCGTATTGACCGCTCAGCCCCATTGACTTTAGTGGGGCTGGGCTGCAACTAGGCCATGTGACCAGAGTCATTACAAAGAGCAACTCCAATTCTGGAGAACTCGGTGCCGCCACATGTGACATGTTTGCCTATTCATTTGAATGGATCCATATAATACCACATTTAACCAGCAGTGGCCACTGAAGGAGAAGTTAGTCTCCACCAGCGTCCTCTGATGATGACAACTGATCATCAGAGGTTTCAGCTGCTGATCACCTGTTGGCCCACCCTTAGTCAAAGGCTTGACTACAGTTAAACAGGTTTTCAGGGTTTAAAATATTGATGGCCTATCCTTAGGATTGGCTTTCACTATCTGATTGGTAGGGATCCATTACCCACTCATTACACACCATATGGAGCTTTCACGCACCACAGCTTCTCCTATCACCTGATTGGTGGGGTGCCACAAGTAGGACTCCCACTGATCTGATAGTGATGACCTAAATAGGTCATCAATAGTGAAGTTCTGGAAAACCTCTTTAATTATAATAACACACTCACAGTGGTCCAAGAAGCTGAGATATGGGGAGTTGTTTAATATATTTCTTACACCGTAAAGCTACTTTAGTTGTCCACATGCTTGCATTACTCATGGAGGTGACATTGTGGTCGTTGGTTGTATTT
Source organism: Bufo bufo (assembly GCF_905171765.1). NCBI lineage: Eukaryota > Metazoa > Chordata > Amphibia > Anura > Bufonidae > Bufo > Bufo bufo. The sequence goes on along the minus strand of NC_053398.1, from coordinate 120,076,433 downwards.
AGAGATGAGTGAATTTCATATTTTGAAATTCGTTTGCGCTTCGTTTGGTGATAAAAGCAGAATTTCGTTATGGATTCCGTTACCACGGACCATAACGCAATTCTATGACGGAATGCATTAGATTCCTTTAGAGACATTCTGTTATTCATCCCGTCATAATAGAAGTTTATGGGCTGCAAAACAGATCCGTCCCGTTTCCGGTATGCAGGAGAGGACTCCCCTGCATAACGGAAAACTGATCCGTTTTGCGCCCCATAGATTTCTATTATGACGTGATGATTAACGGAATGTCTCTAAAGGATTCTAATGCATTCCGTCATAGAATTGCGTTATGGTCCGTGGTAACGGAATTCTGCTTTTACCACCAAACGAAGCGCAAACTAATTTCATAACATGAAATTTGCTCATCCCTAATTGATTTGCGTGAGGGTACATAAATGAATATTTGCTAAGGGTAATGCAAGGGAACTATGAATTATGGACTTTGTAGAATATTGCATTGAGTGGAATGTAGCTGGCTAAAGACCATGTATAAAGTTTTTTATCACCTTTCTAGTATTCATTCCATAGCGCTGTACATATAATAAGCGGTGCACATACATAATACAGACAATTTCACTAAGCATAAACAAGACAAGTTACAGACTGGTACAGAAGGAGAGAGGGCCCTGCCCGTGAGGGCTTACAATCTACATGGTATGGGAGAAGGACACAGTAGGTGTGGGTGAAGTTGGTCATGGCGGTATAGAGGCAGCAGGGTCACTGGTTGTAGGCTTGTCTGAAGAGGTGGGTTTTCAGGTTTCTTTCGAAGGATTCCACTGTAGGTGAGAGTCTGATATGTTGGGGTAGCGAGTTCCAGAGTGTGGGGGAGGCACGGGAGAAATCTTGCAGGCGATTGTGGGAAGAGGTGATAGGAGGAGTGGAGAGAAGGAAATCAATGGCCATACCAGTCTTGAGTGACCATTGGTCTCCAGCTCTTCTGAGCTTGCTTGGGCCCCACAAATGCTATTTTTTTCTCTTTATCCTGGCACTGAGACCAACACCAATAGCTATACTGAAGGGCTTGCTGTATCACTTTGGCATGTTTTAGCTATAAGTGGAAGTCTTGATGGCCTACACCCACTCCGACAACAGGCTTGAGATAATTCTCGATCAAAATGCACATTTCAGTAGTTTTTCCTGGTTGTTTTGGGTGAAGGATTGGTCACATTCTTCCATGCCAAAGAGTTTGTACATCTGTTTGATCTCTCAACATCCAATCTACAGCTAAAGTGGCAAAACCAGTGATGCGGTCCAGTTGGGCAATTATTTTCCACATTTGGTGTGGCAAGGATCCATTATATCTAGCTAGTTGACTAGTTTGGATATGTTAATTTTTCCTTACCCTCATTTCCGCAGAAGATTTTTGTGTGTTTTGTTTCCTCCTATTAATGAGTGTTGGCCTCAGCCTGTGTCACTGCTGTCATATCTCAGTCACTTTGGCGCATGACGGTATCACTTATTCCCTGGATGACTGAGCTCATCAACGCTGATGCATCAGTAAAAGCTTTCCTTTCTGTTTGTTTTTAACATTCCCTAAAGCTGAGCATGTGTCACCCAGACATCTCTATGAAGGGAAATTTCCATCACTTTTTTCATGTCCTCTGCTCTTGTCCCTTAACTGCTGCTCTTTCTGACCTTAATACGTTTATTTCTCACTTCTATTGTATTCTGTCCCTCAAAACTCAATTACAGAGCATTCCACATTCAGCTATGCAGATACCGGCTGCCGTTTCTTTCTTCTTCTTTTTTTTCGGCCTATTTTCATGGGTGCTTTTATTAAGACACTTGTCATCGTGATTTTGCATGTGACAGGGACGAGGTCATCTCTGCAGTACTGAGCAGATCTACCTCTTAATCCATGGTACAGAGTTTTTTAAGCGTGTGGTTCTGTGGAATGTGTGGTTTATTTAAAGGAAAACTGTCACAGTGAAATGCACTGCAATTTGCAGGTAGTGTGTTCTAAAAAAGGAGGAACAGAGCAGATTCATATATGGTTTTATGGCAAAAATTCTGAAAAACATTATTTTTAGTTTTTTATTTATTTAAACCTCTGCTTATTCTAGCTTTAGGAGTCCAGTGGGTGGTCGTACTCATTGTCATTGCGCAGTCATGCAGAGATGTCAGTCACTGAATCCTTCCCCATAAGCCTGTATATCAATCTGCTCAGCTCCTCCTGAGCTATAACCGGCTGCCTGCAAACCACGTTGCAGTTCATGGTGAAAGATACCCTTTAAGAGAGTACACTTTAATTAATACACATATATTGGCGGATCCTGCTAATAATCCGACATGTATGACGAAAGCCACACTGAGAGGAAGCATCCTACAGGTTGGATCTTCTCCTTTCTGACCATTTAAGTTCCTCATCGATAGGCAAACCTAAATGTGCATGTTTATGGGCAAAGCTTCAATACAGAAGGCCCGAAATATTATGTATCATAGTACAGGTCTCCTCATATGGAACAAATAGGCCTTCCTTGGAGGTAAAGATGTAAGAACGTGTCACAGGTGAAGTTCCCAGCAACTGGGGATCATGGAGACCAATTCCAGGACAGATCATCTACTTCAAGTGGGGATCACCGCTGGAGTCGGCCTGAGCTCTTGGCAAGGAGCTCCTGCCATGCCCAGCAATTTCCCATGCATCTCTGTGGTCATACAGTATAAAACTGGGAGATTTATCTAGTTATTATGAGATCTGACTGTATGTGTAGACAGTGCTGTTACAGTCAAAGCTGGGAGATCTCTTGGGTTTATGGGGTGGTGATGGGCATGGCAGGAACTACTTGCCAGGATCTCCAGTTCTAACTCCTTTGTAGAGATGGGTCATTTGCAAAGCAATTTTTTAAACCTTTTTTTTAGATAATCGTTTTGTTTTCAGGGCTAATGGTTATTAAATTAAAGCAGGTAATGTTATGTTCACCCTCTGTCTAAATCTTCAGCCTCCCCTTACTAAAGCTTGACCTTTTCTTTGGCCTCAACATGCTGACAAGCTGCTCCAGCCATGGGCCAAAGTAAACTCCCGCATTCCATGAAATCAGGCAGAGGCCACAAATCTCTCTGCCCCAATTATTTCCTAATGAGTAGACGTGGAATGATTCTGATGCACTCTAGCTATTTAATATCAAAAAGACTTACGAAACCACAGGCCCCCTATTATAACCAAGGAGTCTGAGAGCCTCCACTAATGAATTATAGACTCAGCCAGCTCCCTGTGTTATAGCCACATACCTCTTGTAAAAACTTTATCTCTTTGTGCTATTTTGTTGCACCGTCCTAGTTATATCAGAGATAGGGTTCATTAAATTTTAAAAAAAATGGAATGTAAAACCTGACAGTCGTATGGAGAAACCGTTGTTGAAAAGACCCAGACCTCCTGTTAACACCATACTTTTATCTAGTAATCACAGCCTGCGGGAGACAAAATAACAATTCATCTGTAAAACGAGATTAACTCATTTAAGGTAGTCAGTGATCAGAGGGAGCCACCGAGCTGTTATCTGTCTGAACGAGAGTCTAACATTGGAGGGGCCATTCTGGTTCAGAGCCTCTATGTAGCAAGCCCTGCTTGTCGAAAGTAATTGGACCCTGTCAGGGTTTGTGCCTTTTGTGAGATATGGAAATCACAATGGAATACTATTAATCTCTGACAAATCCCCACTCATCTGATAAAGACTTTATACCTTGTTTCTTCATTACAACACCTTGCTAACCACTTTCAAGTCTCTGCTCCTCTGCCCTTCGCAGCTGTAACCCCACTACTGCCGAGAACGGGATCAGCATGTTAATGAGCAGGTTCTTGTAGACAAATCTTCGGTGTGCTCTCCTCTGGAAAAAAGGACTTACAGACAGATTGTTGGTTGGTTAGTTGATTGTAGGCCATCGTGTAGAGATTATAGAAAAGAATCATAAAGAGTATAGCGTGTTGAGGAACCATGTCATCTAAATTTGAGAAATTCTATGAAAATGCGTTACTTGAAATCGTTTCAAGATATCAATTTAGTTCTGTAGTCTGTTGATCATCCAGTGTGGGTTGTTTTCCAGTGTATATACATGAAAAAAGTTAAATGAAGTGACACTGTCCAAGAGTGTGAAACAGAATTGTAATGCCCTGGGGTAAGGGTATTTTGGAGTATGGACGTTTGTGGACATTTGTCCATATTACAACTATGCAAAACCAGCAACTCCCAACTTGATCCTTTTTTGAATATGGGCACCACGTTTACCTTGCGCCAATCACTTGGCACTGTACCAGTACCTAGAGAATCTTTAAAAATTATAAACAGGGGCACAGCAATGACTGAACTGAGCTCTTTAAGCACTCTTGGGTAGTGTTGAGCGAACTTCTGTTTTAAGTTCGGCGTCTAAAGTTCGGCTTCCGTTTAGCGGAGAATCCCGATATGGATTCCGAATTCCGTTGTGGTCCGTGGTAGCGGAATCAATAATCGGCCATTATTGATTTCGCTACCACGGACCATAATGGAATTCGGAATCCATATCGGGATTCTCCGCTAACCGGAAGCCGAACTTTAGACGCCGAACTTAAAACAGAAGTTCGCTCAACACTACTCTTGGGTGTAATCCATCTGGACCCAGAGCCTTGTTCACATTTACCCTATTTAACTTATCTTGGACCATATCTGCTTTTTTCTTATCTTCAGTAACTTTCCACCCTTTACCATTAATTTGTGAACCTACCTGCTCAGACCTTGGTTTTTTAGCATTTATATATTTAAAGAATTTTTTGAAATTTGTTTTGCTCTCTTACGCCACCTGCTGTTCGTTTTGTATTTTTGTTAATTTTATCTCCTTTTCACAGATTTAGTCCTTTGTAATCTTCAAACACTACAGCTGACCCCTCAGATTAGTATTTTTTAAATGCCCTTTGTTTTTTCTTTTATTGCCCTTTTTACAGTAGCTGTAAGTCATGGGGGGTTTAATTTTAGCCGTTTATACTTGTTACTTTAAGGCTCCATTCACACGTCCGTGGTGTGTTGCGGACCTGCAAATTGCAGATCCGCAACACACCCGCCCGGCACCCCTATAGAAATGCCTATTCTTGTCCGCAAGCTGCAGACAAGAATAGGACATGTTCTATCTTTTGCGGAGCTGCAGACCTGAAGATCGGGGCAGCGCTCCGCAAATGCGGATGCTGACAGCACACTGTGTGCTGTCCGCATCCATTCCGTCCCCATAGAAAATTAATGGGTCCGCACCCGTTCCGCAAAATTGTGGAACGGATGCGGACCCATTTGCGGACGTGTGAATGGAGCCTAAGGGATAATTTTTTTAGTGCAATGACTCAATGTGGAATTAAAGCTCTCCCATTTATCCTCAGTATTATTATGTGACAAGAGCTGCTCCCAGTCTATGCCCTCAACCCAGGGAAATTAGCCTTTTTAAAATTCAGTGTCTTTGCTCTGCCTGACAGAGTTTGCTTCTTATAGTTTATGGGGAATATAATTATATTGTGGTCACTATTACCTAGTGTTTCTCGAACAGTAACATTTCCAACAAGCTCTGCATCATTAGAAATTACCAGATCCAACAGAGCATCACCCCTAGAAGGAGCTTCTACAAACTGGCCCATAAAGTGGTCCTGCAGCAAGTTGAGGAATCTTCTCCCCTTTGCGGTTGAGGCAGAACCATGACCCCAGTCAATGTCTGGGAAGTTAAAATCTCCCATTATGACCACTGTACCAGCCTGTGCAGCCCGCTCTATTTGGTTATACAGTTGCCTCTCTATCTCCTCTCTATGTTAGGGGGTCTATAGATTACACCAAGTATTATTTTTTCAGTGTTTTTATCCCTTTGAACTTCCACCCATAAGGTTTCCACATCCTCACCATCCTCACCCACAATTTCCTCTTTCACACTTGTCTTCAGATCACTCCTCACATACAGGCACACACCACCACCTTTTCTATTGACCCGGTCTTTCCTAAATAGTGTAAAACCCGTAATATTTACAGCCCAGTTATGTGAAGAGTCCCACCATGTCTCAGCCACACCAACTACATCTATGTATTCTTCTAGTACCATAGACTCCAGCGCCCCCATTTTTCTAGCTAGACTTACTATTACCTGTAAAGTGAATATCTGGCATTTTTTGGTTACCTTGGTTAATGTTTGTGTGTAACAGGTTCTTGTTACCAGCAGCTCTATTTTTCATAAGTGTATGGTGTATAGTTATGCCCAGTCTTCTCCCTACTTTCCTCGCTAACCCCAGCCCCCACTAAATCCCCACTGTCCCCTCCTATATCCCACTCTCTATCTACACTTTCTACCCCCTTATTAGTATGACCCTCCTCCCTCCCCCCAGATCCTAGTTTAAAAGCTCCTCCAGCCATCTAACCATTTTTTCCCCCAGGTCAGTTGCACCCTCCCCATTGAGGTGCAGCCCGTCTGTACTGTAGAGCCTGTAATGACAGAGAAGTCGGCCCAGTTCTCCATGAACCCAAACCCTTCTTTCCTGCACCAGCTTCTGAGCCACTTATTTAACTCCCTAAGCTCCCGTTGTCTCTCTGGTGACGCTCGTGGCACTGGTAATATTTCTGAAAACACTACTTTGGAGGTCCTGGACTTGAGCTTCTCTCCTAGTTCCCTAAAATAATTTTTAAGGACCTTCCATCTCCCCCTGACTTTGTCATTGGTGCCAATGTGTACCATGACCAACGGGTCTTCCCAGCCCCACCCAGCAATCTGTCAATCCGATCAGCAATATGCTGAACCCGAGCACCCAGAAGACAACACACTGTTCGGCATTCACGGTCTCGGCGACAGATGACCCTGTCTGTCCGCCTAATAATAGAGTCCCCTACCACCAGCATCTGTGTGACCTTTACTGCACTACTTTTCCCATTCTTCCTGCAGGGGGCATCCTCCTGGTTGCTAGGAGAAACACCCTGCTGCAGTGTTGCTGGCCCTGGGCTTTCATCCCTAATATCAGCCAAACAGGCATATTTACGAGGGCGTTCCAGCTCAGGACTAGCCTCCCTGGCACTTTTCCCTCTACCCCTTCTTCCTACATTAACCCTACTGCTGAACTTATCCAAGATCTGGGCTTCCAAATAAGTCAACAGAACCAGGAATTCCCAACCAGTCTCCCAAGCTGGTACTTGCCCGGCCTTAAGCTGTTTATCTTCTGCCATCTGACAAGTGCAGGTAAGTTTAGCTTAGAATAACCATTGATAACTTATCCTAAGGATAGGCAAAATCAGATTGTTTGGGGTCTGACACCTGGAACTCTTCCCAACCAGCTGTTTTGGACAGGAGCTAGAAACTATACAGTGGACAGTTGGAAGCAAAAGGCTCTGTCTATTGTGTAGTGGCAGTGCTGCATCTGAATGGCAGATGAGCACACTGGTATTGGAAACTATACATTGGAGGGACCACAATATAGTTTCTGGATCTGGTAGCTTACTGAAATAGCTGATTGGTGGAGGTGCTTGATGTTGGACCCTCACCAATTTCATGTTGATGACCTATCTAGTATGCAATTCTCAGAAAACTCTTTAAGCACAATGTTTTTCTACTTGTTTATTACTATGCGCTAACGCTCCGTTAACTTATATCCTTCCGCTTCTCTCCACCAAAGACAAATATGAGAATTTTGACTGACAACCAAGTGAGACGAGGAGGTGTTTGTTTGTCAACTTACTTTTTATCTCCTTGATAAATTGCACCTTTCTGATTTGAAAATGCATTTGATGGCAAGAAGCTTCTGTTCTTTTATATATATTTTTTCCTCCCAGAATGGGCTAATCCCTCCTGCTTCTCTCCGACGTGGGTTCAGACAGATAGAAGCAATATGCAGAAAGATGTTTAGCATCTCATCTGGTCTGACCGTACCATTCCTCTCCCTCCCGCTGAGCCTAAACACATGAAAGTCATGTACAGACAGCAATGTCGTCTTGCTACAAGTCGCGATCTTTTTGTTCAGGGTGTTTGAACAAAAAGCAAAGCATTTCCTTCTGTCTTTTTTGGATTTTCAAAATGGAAAAAGTCTGCAGAGAATGATTCTAGGTGCAGAGAGCACTAATAGCTTTCTTTTGAGTTCCCGCTCCTTTAAGTTTCTCCATTTACACAAGAAAGTCAATAGTATGGGCTTTACAAACAGGACATTCGGGAAATATGCTGACAAAATATATACATATATGAAACACAGTCTGTCCTCTTTGAACTACAAGATGTCCTATTAATGTCTTCATTTGTCTGGGTTTTGTTGGCACATTTCTGTCGTTTGCAGCTTAATTCTCAAAGGTTTGTGACTTGTGGAACTAGTCTACATTTGCAATACACAATGAGTAGAAAGTAAACTTTTTTGTCTAGAGCGGATGTCTCTTCATTATGTGTTGGAGAGACCCGTTTTTACCCTATGACAATTCATTTTTGGTCCTTACAATAGCATTTGGAAAGGCAAAGTTAAAAATTTGCAAAATTGTTAACAATTTAAAGGAGTTTTCCAGAAGTAGAATGTCGATGACCTATCCTCAGGATTGGTCATGAGCATCTGATCAGTGGCGGTGTGACTCCCAGCAACCCCACCGACCAGCTGTTTGAAGAAACTGTGGCGCCCCATGAGAGGTGCGGCCTCTTCCTTGACCATGTGGCGTCACGTTAATCTGTCATATTGCCTATTTGCAACTCCAATTCAAGTGAATTAGCCTGAGTTGCAATACCAAGCACAGCCACTATACAGTGTACTCTGTTGCGCTATGGTGGTGCTGGTTCCAGACCCTCACTGATGAGATATTCACGACCTAGACATCGGATTGGTCATGAAGATTCTACTCCCGGAAAACCCCTTTAAAGGGAATGTATGTCCCCTACTTTTTTTTTTCACTCATTATAGGGGTTATCCAGGAATTGATAATGATGATGTATCCTCAGGATACGTCATCATTATCACATCAGCGGGGTCTGAGTCCTGGCACCCACTGATCAGCTGTTTCAGGGAGCCGCTGCACTCACTGGAGCTCTGGTGAGTGTAGATCGCTCCCGGCAGCTTTTCAAGCACAGCACCGTATAGTGACTGTACTTGGTATTACAGCTCAGTCTCATTGACTTGAATTGGGCCGAGCTACAACTAGGCCATGTGACTAATGTTTGGTGATGTCACATGGCCTAGGAAGAGGCTGCGGCGGTCATGGAGCGCCGGCCTCTTCTAACAGCTGATCGACGGGGATCCCGGGTTCCACTCCCCAACCAATCTGATATTGACAACCTATCCTGAGGATATGTCATCAATATAAATTCCCGGATAACCACTTTAAATTGAGAGTGATACCTATTACAATTTTCTTTTATTTTTTTTATATGTTTATTTTCTGATTGTAGTTTTTTTTAACTAATATTGATGACCTATCCTGAGGTCCTCAATATGTAACTACCAGAAAACCCCTTTAATTTCCTTGGCATATTTTGAAAGTGCTTTGAAAAAAGGGTGTGATTAAAAGGACTCCTAATTAGTGCCAGATTTATTACAATCTTGTGCCAGCCATGAAGTGTACCAAATTAATCATACATTTTGGATAAATTTGGTGCACTTTTTCCCCAATTATATTATTATGTGTTGTTTTAGTCATGAATTTGCCCTGTTATGTAGGTCTTCAATATCTAATTCCTGGATAACCCCTTTATGGAGCTGATGGTTCCCATCCATGTTCTCCTCTACTTTTGGGCTGCTAGTCATCAGTGATGAGAGGCAATCACACAGTATGGATCTTTGGAAGAAGAGTCTGCTACCTTACAAGAATAGTCACGTTATCAATATGTAATATGCAAAGTCTTGTGATAAATGCTTTAAGAACAGGAGCGCATAAGCCTGAAATCACTTTGTTCTCAACAAGATTTATCACATTTCATCGGACTGAGTGCTTAGGCACACTAAATGCCAGCTGAAGCAAAATGGCAATGAGCAACAAGCAAAAAGTAAACAGAGGACCACTCAGGTATGAAACTATTACTTGATAGATTGGGCAACACAACATAAATATTGTGCGACTCTTCCTGGCCTTGTTACAAGTAGGCGCCGCTTTCTGGGAACACCGCTGGTCGTGGCTCTTGTTTTGTTTGTAAACTTATATGTTCCTGGAATCTCAGGGAATATCTTGGCCACAAAGTGCTTAGTTGGGAGTAAAAACAACAACAAAAAAAAGCAATAAAAGAAAATTGATGTTATTTTCGTTCTTGACTTAATCCCTCAAGATGAAATGCTCTTAAAAGCAGAATAAAATATGAACTTAGAAAGCAGATGCCTTTAATGAGGTCCTCTGTTACATTACCACCTGTAAAACTGGAACAAATAGGCACTATATCAGCAGAATAATAAGAAACACCACATAAAACAAAGCAAATTGTAAAAATGGCTTTAAACAATCGGGAGGGGATCTGTGGACAAACGCACTGGCGTAACTATACGGGTTGCAGCGGTCATGGTTGCGACCAGGCCCCCAAGCCAGGGAGGCCCAGAGTCCCCCCTTGCCAGTGGTACTGTACTTTTCCCTTTATAAGATGCAGTGCATCTTATAAAGGGAATACTAGTGAGTGCTTCCATAATGGAAGCGCTCACTGTTCTGCAGGAGGAGAGAAGCACTGTGAGCGCTGGACAGTACTTACCCCTCCTCCTGCTCGCTCTTCTCAGGGCCCGCGCTGCTGTGTCCTGGCTGCCTGCAGCGTCAGGACGTACACAGCGCACCCCGACCTGACGCTGCAGGAGGTCAGATGACTGCATCACGGGCCCTGAGAAGAGAAGACAGCCAGGACAAAGAGAGTTGCGACAGGAGAGGTAAGTTACTTTATTATTTTACAGTCTGATCTGAGGTCTGGAGTGGTCTATGGGGGGTCTGGAGGTCTGACTGGGAGGGTCTAGAGGTCTAACTGGGGGTCTGAAGTGGTCTAATGGGGGGTCTGGAGGTCTGACTAGGGGGTCTGGAGGTCTGACTCGGGAGTCTGGAGGTCTGACAGGGGGGTCTGGAGAGGTCTGACTAGTGGTCTAGAGGTCTAATGGGGGTCTGATTGGGGATTTGGGGGGTCTAGAGGTCTAATGGGGGTCTGTTTGGGGGGTCTAGAGGTCTAATGGGGGTCTGATTGGGGGTTTGGGGGGTCTAGAGGTCTAATGGGGGTCTGGAGGTCTAATTGAGTGTCGGGAGGTCTAATGGGGGTCAGATATGGGGTCTAAAGGTCTTATATAGGGGTCTGGAGATCTAATGGGGGTCTGATCTGAGGTCTAAAACTGGGGTCTAAAGGGGGTTTGGTCTGAGGTGGGGGGGATCTCATTTAGGGTTTTATATGGGGGTCTGATCTGAAAGGAAGGGGGATTTTATTTTTTACTAGCGCACAATATAAAGTTTTCTTCTTTTTTTTTTTTTTTTTTTAATATGAGCGCTGCCTTCTCTGCTCTGTTTACCTGCTCATCACTGCAAATGCTACGGCGAGCAGGTGAACAGAACAGAGAAAGCAGCTCTCATATGAGCGCTGCCCTTTCTTCAAATAGCTGATCGTTGGGGGTGCTGGAGGACCCCGGCTGATCTGATATTGATGACCTATCCTGATTGTTTTTATCACTAAAGTAAACTTTGGACCACTTCTCCTCTGTCCACAACACATGCTCCTCAGCAAAGGTTAATCTAGCATTTAGATTTTTTTCTGCTTATGAGAGGTTTGGCACTGCAGAGTAGGCTTTCCATCCAAATGGTCTTAAACATCAAGATACTGTATGATGAGGCAGATCCTTACCCTGCTCAGTGCTAAACTGGTGAGCATTTCCAGCTGCAGTGTCGAACCAGTTGCTCATTGAGATTCTCCCCTAATATTCTGTCCTCTCTTGCATTTGCCTTTCATGGACGACCAGCCTTCTTTGGGGACTTGAATGAGTTTGGGATGTTGTAAAGATATTCTAAAAATGACAAATTTGGAACAACCAACTTCTCTTGCTATGGCTGATAAGGTCACCCCTTTGGCCTTCGTCTGGACAACCTACTGCCAAAGGGTTCCAGTCACTTTAGAACAGCTCACCATCTTGCAAAGTTGAAAACTGGAAAGTTTAACCAACACCACACCAATTACTGGGAGGCATCTGAAAGTGTTCTCTAAGTTTGATCAGTGTTCTTTTTCAAATATCCCATTGAAGTTCTTTATACTGTGCTTCAGAATGTATGTAACTCATGAAATATACTTAAAATACATCTTTTTTTTAAACTCCTCTTTGGATAATTCAAAATAGGACTACGCAATGACTTTGGCATTTAGGAAATTGAACGTTCTCAAATTTTTATCTCCATTGTAGGTGAGCACTTTGTACATCTCTCTTAGCATTCAAATAGATGCAACAGGACTGTCTACCCTCCTTAATGGTTGATGCATGATCCCCCGGTAATAATTCCTGCCACAGGGTTGAAGTGTCCAAATATTTATCACAGTGAGAGGACATGCAATGCAACTAAGTATGGTGTTACTGAAAATCCACCACATGCCATGACATAATAATTGGACTACATATACATAGTGCATTTTTTTTTCTTATTAAATGGTTGTCCTACCAGTAAAATATTAAAGAAAGGGGTCAGTACAACATAAAATAACAGCCGATACTTGTTGCACTGATCTCCCACCACTCCCATTTATCCCATTATCATCACTTGCTGTCCCCAGTGGGTCTCTCAATCTAAGTTCCCATTCCTCCAGGTCTCTACTCCATTGGTCCCTCTTGTTACACAGGGAATAACCACCCAGCCAAATCGGTGACCCGCCTTAGCCAGTGGTTGGTTGACTGATCATTTTCATGTGTGTCAAGAGGACAAGACGGACCAGGAAGTAGTCATCGGTGGGAAACAGGAAGCATAGGAATGAGTGTCAACTCCTTTATTATTTATTTATTTTTAAATTGATGTTTTGTAAATTTTTCATTTATCGTATACAATTGATACATATTTATAAAAAAAATGAAAAAGTATATTGACAATATTGTAAAAAATAAAATAAAAAAACTCCCCCTTTTTTAATGCTTTATTGAAACCTGTAGATGACGGGGCTTCCCTTTATCCCTTTTATGTAGTTTTTAATAGACCCGTCCATTCAGCAAATGATATATTTATAGCTGTCTACTAAAGAGCCAGGTGTTCTATGGGATATTAATCTGGCCTTGACTGGAATAATAGAAGCCTTTTCCAGCCTCTTGACCTTCATGAATCCAAAAGCATGGCTGAGCATGTTATTTTTTAGCATTATTAACTGGCAGCGAGAAAGGACACGCAGACTTTGGATATTAACCTATTCTTTAGTCATCTTTGGGTAGTTGTGGTCAATTTAAAGGGCTTATGATGACTAGACTTTAAAAAACATGAAGAGGTAACCCTGGGCTATCAAGGATTCCTAGATGTCTTTTTTTATTCTATTAAATAAAAATCAATAAATTCAATGAATACATTGATGCCCGACAACATCTACTCCTGTACAAATCAGCCCTTTGGATGAAGGCAGTACCCAACAAATTAACAGGCTCCAGATTCTCAGCTGTGGCCGGGTTATGGTTCCCACTAATATGACATATGGGAGGTTTTAATAAATTGCTGCTCTTGTGTTCAAATCCCTAAGTTATAGGGCGCTGACATCTATCTTGAGGTGATGCCCTCTGCCCTTCTCCTTTGTGCCAACATGTGAAAGTTCACATGGTAATTTTTGCAGATACCAAGACGAAGGACACTAGTTATATTATGGGAGAGTTTTTTATTTATTTTTTAAATAACAAAGGAATACCTTAATCACCCAAGTGACTGTCGCATTGCTTTTATATTAGGCTAGGTTCAGATATAGAAGTAGCTGCAGTGTTGCTTTCATGTTAAAGGGGTTTTCTCATCTGAGACAATGCAGGCATATCGGTAGGATATGCCCAAATTGTCTGATAGGTTCACCTATCTCCTAAACGGAGCACTGAAAGTCGTGGAGGGCCCATCCATTTCTGTGGGGCTGCCGAAAATAGTAGAGAACTGGCTCGGCTATTTCTAGCGGGCCTATAGAAGTGAATTGGAGCGGTGGTCATGCATTCGCGGCGTGCTCCCATTCACATCTATGGGGAGAGCGCTTGGTGGTCGCCGGACCGGAGTCTTCCAGCCACCACTTTGCCCACTCCGTTCTTGATATAGGTGCAGGACGTGCACCTATCAGACAAAGGGGGTATATCCTAGTGATATGCCCCATTATCTCAGATGAGAATACCCCTTTAAGGGGCCTTTACATGGGCCAAGAATCCCAAAGATAATTGCTACAGATTGTTCATAGGAACACTCGTTAGCGATTACCTGGCAGTGTAAATGTACCGCCAATCACATCTTTTGCCGGCAGCAGATCTTGTTTTGTAAACATGATCTGTTGCCGGCAAATGACGAGTCATTATGGGGAAGAGAGATGTCATTAGTGATCACTCCTCTCCATACTATAGAAGAGATCGGTGCATGTAAATGCAGCGGTGTCCTCCACCAGCGAGCAGCAGATTGTCGGGAAGGAACTCTTCCTTCCCAACAATCTGCTGCTCTGTCGTCCCATGTAAAGGTCCCTTTAGTCACTTCTAGATATGATCCTAGCCTGTCATGTGACTTTCATGTTAGGATAGGTTCACATCTAGAAGCGACTGTTGTGTTGCTTTCATGTTAGGCTTAAAATCTATCCCAGAATCTAGCTAAAATATAGGACGCCCAAAATGCTGTATGCAGCAATATTTTGTCTGGCAGGATGTCGGGATCCATAACAAATACAATACATGCTGAATCCCTTTATAGTCAATTGGATCCAGAGGGTGCAACTGGTGACGGCCTTTTATGGTGGATCGGACACTGCATTTTTTTCTGTTCATTAGGGCCAGTGGCGGATCCAGAGCCTTGTCTCGGGAGGAGCACTTCAAGATTGTTTTGTGGCGGCGGACAGAAAATAATGTGCTTATAGAACAGACTATTTTATTTAAAGGGGACCTGTCATGTGGATATTTGATTATAATCTAACTAATTATATACAATCATTAACTACTAAAAAGTGCCTCAGATGTATTCACTTACTGTTGTGACAGATGGTTACCTCATAATATACACACAAAGATGCCACATGCCGCATGCTAATGAGCTGATTGGAGTCTGGCGTGATGTCATTGAGTCCAGCGTATATTTAATTCAGAGCTATAGCCACTCCCCTGCCCACCTGCTGCTGATTCATATGGAAAGAAAACGGTCATTCAGCAGCAGGTAGGCGGGGAGAGTCAGGAGCTCATGAATATTCATGACTTATCATTATCAGCTGGAGCTTTTCAATACAAGATGTTGGCAGATTGACTGGGTCAATTAAAGAAAGTGACCCAGCATTGTGCTAAGAGAATCAGTAACTTATTTATGTTGCCCTTAGTTAGGACACCATAAAACTGGTGACAGGTTCCCTTTAACCTATTGTACCGTTCTAACACATATAATCTAATAGACTGTCTGTAGTACTGGTACGGTCTTCTATTAAGATGGTGGTGCGCTGGGCACTTGTGGATACAGAGTCCCTGGTAATAGTCTTTGACCACACGGGGCAGTAAATGATTTGTTTTCATTGGGGCCCTCAGATCTGATCAGTTACACACACTGGTCTTCTGCAGGTCTTCCTGGGGGTCGGGCGGCTCAGGGCCACTCTGATCACATTCTGCACGAAGGAGACAGATCGCAGCCCCCCCCCCTTCCCCCCGCAATACAGAGACAACATAGGACCCCCACACCTTACCGCAGACTCACACACAACACCCTGCTGCAGGCGCTCACAAAGGTAGGGACGGGTCTCAGCCAGGGCAGTGTTCTTGTATCCTGTAAGGGAGTTGCTGGGCAAGAACACTATCACACCGCCGCGGCCCTCTCCTCACTAGCATGCACGCGGGCCGGGCACGCAGCAGCTTCAGGCTCTTCCTTATAACTTTGCCGCCTAGACGGGACCACTCCCCCTCCAGGCTGATCTGCCAATGATGATGGCCCATTCACACGACCGTATATTTGTGTCTGCATCCGTTCCACAATTTTGCGGAACGGATGCCGACCCATTCATTTCAATGGGGCAGCAAATGATGCATCCGTACATCCGTTCCTTATCCCCGCGCGAAAGATAGAATGTGTTCTATTCTTGTCTGCAATTTTGGAGAAGAATAGGTATTTCTATCATAGAGCTGGCCGTTCTGTTCCGCAAAATGCGGAATGCACACTGCCGGTATCCGTGTTTCAGTCCTTAGGCCCCTTTCACACGAGCGAGTATTCCGCGTGGATGCGATGCGGGAGATGAACGCATTGCACCCGCACTGAATACTGACCCATTCATTTCTATGGGGCTGTGCACACGAGCGGTGATTTTCACGCATCACTTTTGCGTTGCGTGAAAATCGCAGCATGCTCCTCTTTGTGCGTTTTTTACGTAACGCAGGCCCCATAGAAATGAATGGGGTTGCGTGAAAATCGCAAACATCCGCAAGCAAGTGCGGATGCAGTGCGATTTTCACTCACGGTTGCTAGGAGACGATCGGGATGGAGACCCGAACCTTATTATTTTCCCTTATAACATGGTTATAAGGGAAAATAATAGCATTCTGAATACAGAATGCTAAGTAAAACAGGGCTGGAGGGGTTAAAAAAAAACAAAAAAACATTTAACTCACCTTAATCCACTTGCTCGCAATGCCCGGCATCTCCGTCTGACTCTTTACTGTATAGGACCTGTGGTGAGCATTAACTATAGTTTAAGGACCTGGGATGACATCACTCTGGTCATCACAAGGTACGTCACATGATCTTTTACCATGGTGATTCACCTCACAGTCAGTCAGATGCCAACTACTACCATGGGCAAGACCAAAAAGCTGTCAAAAGACACCAGAGACAAAATTGTGGACCTCCACAAGGCTGGAAAGGGCTACGAGGCAATTGCCAAGCAGCTTGGTGAAAATAGATCAACTATTGGAGCAATTGTTAGAAAATGGAAGAGGCTAAATACCACTGTCAGTCTTCCTCGGACTGGGGCTCCATGCAAGCTCTCACCTCGTGGGGTATCACTGATGATAAGAAAGGTGAGGAATCAGCCCAGAAATACAAGGGATGAGCTGGTCAATGACATGAAGAGAGCTGGGACCACAGTTTCGAAGGTCATTGTCGGTAGAACACTACGCCATCATGCTTTCAAATCATGCATTGCACGGAAGGTTCCCCTGCTCCAGTCATCACATGTCCAGGCCCGTCTGAAGTTTGCCACTGACCATCTGGATGATCCAGAGGAGGCATGGGAGAAAGTCATGTGGTCAGATGAGACCAAAGTAGAACTTTTTGGTCTAAACTTCACTCGTCGTGTTTGGAGGAAAAAGAAGGATGAGTTGCATCCCAAGAGCACCATCCCTACTGTGAAGCATGGGAGGTGATAACATCATGCTTTGGAGGTGCTTTTCTGCGAAGGGGACAGGGCGACTGCACTGTATTAAGGAGAGGATGAATGGGGCCATTTATTCTTGGATTTTGAACAATAACCTCCTTCCCTCAGTCAGAGCATTGAAGATGGGTCGTGGCTGGGTCTTCCAGCATGACAACGACCCGAAGCACACAGCCAGGATAACCAAGGAGTGGCTCCGTAAGAAGCATATCAAGGTTCTGGAGTGGCCTAGCCAGTCTCCAGACCTAAATTCAATAGAACATCTTTGGAGGGAGCTGAAACTCCGCCCCGAAACCTGACAGATCTAGAGGTGATCTGTGTGGAGGAGTGGGCCAAAATCCCTGTTGTAGTGTGTGCAAACCTAGTCAAGAACTACAGGAAGACCTCTGTAATTGCAAACAAAGGCTTCTGTACCAAATATTAATGCACCTACAAATGCTTCTGTTCCTCACTGTATAGTGCTCCATCAAAGACTATTGAGTCAAGTATCCCTTCGCTGTAACTATGCAGTATGGTAGCATCAAAGTTATGGTTGTAGCACCTGGACCCCTCCTTGCTCTGCTGATCTAAATTTATTTTATACAATAAATACACAATATTAAAGGATTTTCCATCTTTTCTTCTTTGAGGTGAAACTAGTAAGGATGTTACTGCTGACAAAAAGGGATTGCGACAAGCTGCATAAATGCTACTATTTCTGCTGCAAAGTCGTCTGTGACATCCCATTGTAACTGCAGAGTAATGATTGACAGCTATGCCTCTTCAGATTACCTGCAGCAGATGAAGACTTTCTGCAAAGTTCTTATCATCTGTTTCACTTGTCTTAGGAGAGGAGAAAGGGCAATTATTGCCTATTCTGCTATTTTTACGTCCCCTGTGATATGGCAGGAGAAGTTATAGCATGCTTTTTCTGTCTGCATCCATCTATTCTGCATTTATTTGAACACTATACGTTTGGTTTTGTCTTCGGTTTTGTCCTCTTCAGATACAGTATGACACGAAGTTGAAGAGGGGGCTATCAGTGGTTTAAATGAGTTGTCTGGCTTTTGAGGAACCCTATTCAAATGCCCTATTAGGTATGTTGATCTAATAGGGGGGCATGCAACTTGCTTAAATCTACGCCAGCTCCCTTGCTGATGTAAATTTAAGTCATTCTTTACGCCAAAAACAGGCATAGAAAATGATGAGACAGGCTCACTTCTCTGCCCACGCTACGCCCTCTTTTTTCGCCACCTCGGAAAAGTGGCATGAGCCAAGAAAAGTCGCAGATTTCCCTTTGCGACCGAATCTATGACAAAAGTATGCCAAAAATTGGCATACTTCTCATCATAAATGACCCATACCCATGTTTCAAAATGTATTTAAGCCAAAAAAACTTTCATACATATATTGAGGTTGCTCTAAATCCCCAAGTTTCCTTTCTTAGCATATTATAAAACTACCTGCTAAAATTGAACTTAGTGGAAGCTGTAAAATATCTATCCATTGTCCTCCCCCTAGTTTAAACCGCAGAAAAAACACAGTGGTTTCGCATCTGAAAGCAATGCCATGCCTGTAGCAGTGGCTTGGTCTGCCGACATGGTGACTATGCAGTTGCCTAGTTGGGACACATTACCTTTGTTATTGGCTGATGGTGACCTCTGGAGGACTCCCTCACCAAAAGAGAACCATCATGATAGCATTTGAAAACATTGGACAGGAATCTTAGAGCGAAAAAACAAAAACAAGATCTTTCTGTCCTCCATGGCAAAACCCAGCACCATAATTTTGTGCCAGGTTTAATCTTTGCTATTGGGTCTCTTGTCTTGTTTGTTCACTTTTCCACCCCTCTGTTTGATTAATCGTAAAATGACCTGAACCTCAGCTTTCCAATTCCTGTCCATGATGTGTTTGAGGATGTTTCTAACCTAATGACTAGGGATGTAGCTTGTATCTCCTGGACCTCAATGCAACATCTGTAACAAGGCCCCCTCCCACTATGTGCTGTTCGCAATTCCTGTGGGTTAGAGGCACTTCTGGGCCTCCTTCAGGCATCAAAGCCCAGGTGTGACTGCCAAGTTCACACTCCCTACAGCAGCACACCAGCAACAACATGCCTTGACCAAGATATTTAGATACAGAACTAGGGAGGGAAAGCCCAGCTACATCTCCTCTGCCACGCTATGGACAACACGTCACCGTTGTGGCCGTCGATCCGCTTCAGCAGCCACATAGCTCCAGATGCCATGTGACCAAAGACAGCAGCAGGACATCTGTGACCAGCACTGAGGGGAATATTCTATATTGGAGTATTTATAATTTTTATTTATTATATCAGTTTGGCAAGAACCTTTTCTTTTTGATTGCTTTTGTGTTGAAGAAGGTCGCAAATGTGTTTTTGTACCATTATTACTTTTATAATACATCAGTTAATACAGGGTTAACGGAACCTTAAATGGCCTACGGTGCGCCACAAAGCCAACCGATGCAGGTTGTCAGATTATTTTCTAAGCACTTACGCCTCCTGTGTTTTGTTCATCCACTTTGGTTTATTTCCAGACGGCTCTAATCTTAGTTTGTCGGGCTGCCCTCCTCGTTAGTTTAAAGCCCACAAAGCTCGCAGCGTATGCGATATAGACAGCAATTACTATCCCATAAATTCAAAGTCCATTGGGATTTGGCAGAGCTCTGGAACTGCACAGCTAAGCTTAGCGATAAAACACGCTCAGATATAAAAATGACCTGGTCAGAGCTATATTGAAAATAATATGTTTGGCTCCTTCAGCGGCCATTCTGGCTACATTTTTGGATTGCCCAAGCATTGTGTGTTTTATTGCTTGGAGCGTAGTCATTTGGGCTGTTATAGAGCTCGGGGGAGTATTTTACAGTTGTATGGTCAGAAGCATTTGCAGCATACTGTGCTCTATGGTGCATGGATTTTGGTATTTATCAGTATTGGTCTACTGCCAAGGTACTCAACCTGTAGAACATGTACTTTGGGGGGCACATGCCATGTCTCTAGGGGTTATTTGCAGTGTGACTTTAAAAGACATATTTACCTATATCCACCTGAAAGAAGCTGTAAAGTCATGGTCACTAGGGGTCTTAATTCCACCTAATTTGCAGTCCACTGCCTGTTGTCAGACAAGATCTGTCCCTAGTAACAGAGGCATAGAAGATGGCAGAGAGGAAGTGGGGGCGTGTCAAAGCTAGCTGAGATCCTGGGCCTGATACAAGGACTGCTTCTACACTGCCTCTGTGTCTATAAGTATGATTTCCCTCTCCTTATCTGTTCTGTGAGCTACAAAGCTACAAAAAAACATAGTGGAAAGTAAAGGAAAGAACGTTACAGCAACACAATGCTGACAGATTTCACAGAAGGGAGATACCTCTGCTTATGAGAGAAATGCATCTAGCTGTGCAGCTGAAGTGGGGAATAATTATGCTGTAAAAGACATTAGGATATGTGAAAAACTTTCAATAAAAAGAAAATGTTACAAAGGATAGCCCAAAAAGACCTATTCCTTCACAGTTATGATTGTACAAAGAAGCACAACCATTATGCAAACTTTTTGTTGTTGTTGAAAACTATAGTAAACTTTAAAGGGGTTTTCTGGGACTTTAATATTGATTTCGGACCCCCCTAAGATAGGCCATAAAGATTAGATCAGTAGAGGGTTCCCTCTATTGTTTACCAGGCATCGCACCAGCCCTGTTTCTGGTATTGCAGCTAAGTCCCATTCACTTGAATGAGGTTGAAATGTAGTGAGTGGGAGCAGCGTTGTTGTAACCAGCTCCGTCTACTACACAATGGACAGAACTGTGTAGTTCTGGTGCCGGAACAGCTGTTTCATGGGGATGTGGCATAGACCATCAATATAAAAGCAATGGACAACCCCTTAAAGAGAACCTTTCATCAGTTTGTACTTTCTAAAATCAATACCTCACGTTGTAGGCCACAATTAGGACATGTCATTTTTTTTGATACCCTGCTCCCTGCTCTGCTGTACCCCTGTTCTGTTTTAGCGCCCTGTATGCTAATTAATAGCATCGGTACAGAGAGGAGGAGATGGAGGAGTTTCTCAGGGGGCGTCTCCTTCTCCCTGGCTGTGAGCTGTCCAATCTCAACAGACCTCGTCACAGCCATTGAGAAAAAACGACTGCTATTGATTAGCATACAGGGTGCCAAAACAGAACGGGGGGCACAGTGGGGTAACAGAGCAGTGCGTCATTAAAAAAAATATATTGTGCAATGACATATCCTAATCTTGGCCTAAATGTGAGGTATTGATGTTAGAAAGTACAATCTGATGAAACGTCTTCTTTAAAGGAAGTAAATATCTCATTCATTGATGGGAATTAAATGTAAAGTGGATCAAAAATGTGAAAACTGTACATTTTGAACATTTTTCAAATGGGATTTTACTAGTCCCAATAAATACTGCATGCATGACCTAGAATCATATAATAATGTAGCTACTTTTCTTGTAGTGATTGATATTCCTAATCATTTTCAGAGCTTGTCAATTCCACTCAGAGCAGGTTATGTTTACGGGTGGACTGTTGTGTTTTTACAGCTTTATATACTCTACTAAGATGAACTCTGAGTTATTTTTATTTCCACGTCTATGCAGAGTGCTGCGATCATAGCAGGGAATCCAGGTGTATTTCATCTCCTCCTGCCTCTAGCCATGTCTCCATCTGGTAGTGTTTAGGCTCTTCTTAGGCAGGGACTGCTGGGTACTCAGCTGGTCCCCCAAGGTGCTGGCCTTCACGGTGATCATCTCGTTCCATCAGCTTAACTGGAGAAACTGGTAACAGCTGCTATGTCTCCTAGGTCACACATTCGAGGCAGTCCAAGTTTTTTTTTTTTTTTTATAACATAGACCTAAGGTGCAAATAACTGCCCTTGTGTTTTTTTTCCGGACTCATTCACACAAGCATCTAGCAAAGGCTTAATAGATTGTTGCAGGTGGAGGGAAATATGGCCAAATGATGCTATCGTACAGATTGTAATGAATGACAGAAAAGCCAGGATAAGTTCTATATTCTGTTCATTGCCTGAAAGAAGCAGTCATAGAAATCAACTTTTTTGTTTTTTTCCCTTCAGAAGCAATGTTGAAGTCAATTCTGGTGTTAAATGGGCTGTCTGGTCAATAAAAATGAGTAAAACAGGGCAGAATAGCATAAAAAACAAGATATCTGATACTCAACAATCCCCACACACTCCCATTTTCATGCTTCCTGGGTCCTCCACTGGTTGCTTCTAGATGGGTCCCTATTGACATGAAAATGTGGTCACTCAGCCAATCAACAACTCACCGTTGCAGCTTTTGATTGGCTAAGCAGTCACATATCTTTTGTATCAGGAGGGACCAGAAACTAAAGACCGGCGGGATCCAGGGGCAATGTGGGATTGGTGAGTTGAGCCTCTCATCTGAACAAAAAAACTCTAACTTTATACCCGAAACAAAGGCCAATAGTTGTCATTCATTTGTGTGGGGCATTACTCCTACCTTCGTTAAGACTAGGGATGAGCGAACCCATTAAAGTCAATGGGGACTCGAACTTTAGTTTGTTTTCCGTTATAACATGGTTATAACGGAAAATAATAGCATTCTTAAGACAGAATGCTAAATATAATGGCCATTGAGGGGTTAAAAATGAAAAAATCTCACCTCATCCACTTGATCGCACAGCCAGTATCCTCCTCTTTCTTCTTTCTTCTTTCTTCTCACTTGGTGAGCGTGGTGACGTCATCGCAGGTCCTGCTGAATGAAGATAGAAGGACCTGCAGTGACGTCACCACACTCACCTTTTGCAGGTCCTGAAGAAAGAAGAGGATACCGGCTGCGCGATCAAGTGGATGAGGTGAGTTTTTTATTTTATTTTTAACCCCTAAATGGCCATTTTATTTAGCATTCTGTCTTAAGAATGCTATTAGCTTATTTTCCGTTATAACCATGTTATAATGGAAAATAATAAAATCACCCGAACACCGACCCCGAACTTCAGTGAAAAAAGTTCGGGTCCGGGTTCCCAAACTCGCAAAGTTCGGTACGAACCCGAACTTTGCTGTTCGGGTTCGCTCAACCCTAGTTAGGACATTAAGAGTCCGATTTCAAGTTCGACCTGTCTTTTTTACATTTTTTCCTTTTATAATGCACTCCTGATTTTGTCGTCCAGGAAACCCAAAGGTGTGGCTGTACTCTTCTAGGGGCCGATGGAAATTTGCAATACAACAGACAACTAGAGCCATTTATACATAGTACATTAATCCCATCCCAATTTATTTTTTATTTTTATTGGCAATTGAATCAACGCTTCCCCAAAAACCAGTTGTGCATGTGGATTCCTATAGATGGAGGGGTAGGTTCTAGTTGTACACTGGTCCTTTTGTGCATCTTTGCTGTCTACTGTGTGTGCCCATTCACTTTAGACTTGATAAAGATGAAGCGTCAGTCGTTACTGAAGCTGTGGAAATTTTTTTTATTATTTTAACACAAAATAGGTACAGGGGAAAAAAAAGTTCAGATTTTTTTGTGTGTAATTTATCTACATTCAAAAGTTCAGCACATCACATTTTTATTATGCTTGCTTGCCCTTTAAAGTGCTTACTTTAAGATTTTTGTGTCTGTGTATAGAGTCAAATATCTAATATAACTTTAAATGGCAATGAAAGTGTTCATAGAACCTATAGCTAAAAAAATGTTTCTATAGTGTCTGGAGGTCACTAACTTAGTTTCTTTTTCTGGAGTAGCTCAGAGCAAGCCTGCATTGCTTGCTTTGGGTCCCAAGGTTAGTCCCTGCTCAGTTTGGCCTATCCTCCTTCCCTGTTGGCGGTGGAAATATACGCGCGGTTCCTCCCCACAGATTCATCGCAATACTTGGCAAGAAAAGAGTGGGCAAACAAATACTGTGCCCTGCATTCATGGTATTTTTTGTCTATTGATGGTTGTTTTTCTATGTGCCCTCTTGGGTACTGTATGTACAGTAGACAAGCCAAGGGTTAGCCATTCACGGGCAGATGTGTAATCGGGCAGTAGATGATATTCATGTGACACAGGGTAGGGTAACATCTCGCTTTGAGATCCCTAGCTATTTAAAAAAAAAAAAAAAAAACTTTTTACAATAAGAGGTGGCTGGGTTCATTTGTACATCCAAAGGACGTCCTGTGAAACGTATTATTTCATTAGGTCTTCGATACAAATTATTATTTCAGTAGTTCAACGAAAGAAGGGAGCCAGAGGTACATGTGACAGCCTGAATCCCAAAAGGGTCTAGGAAGATAATACAGTTCTGTCTGATCTGAAAATATCTAGATGCTAAATATCTTAAAAAAAATATAGATTTTTTTTCATTTTGTCCCATAAGAGAATAATAAAAAAATATATATTTTAATTCAATTTTGTTAAAAACCACTATATAATGGGGCTTATACAAATTTGACTCAGATCTCCTACTAGTCCGAACTGTTACAAATTTAAGTAGACAGACCATATGTTAAAACATGCCATCAGTTTGCAGCTTTGAGATTTTTGGGGTCATAATTTTAAATACATCTTTTGATTATTTATATATGTTATAATATTTTATTTTTTTTAGAAAATAAATAATGCTGCACACTAATTTACGTAATACGCATATTTCGACTCCTGTAGCAAATTTTGCCAAAATTTTCTTGACCCTACAAATTGTTCCCGTTTGCCCCTGTGCGTCTTCTTCGCGCGCGCTAACTGCACCTTTAAGTGTTAACTGCCAGCTCTCTATAAACAATTTGGTTTGTAAATGGAATCATTTTCTTCTATAGATTTGTGTTAGCCCGTGCATGCATTTGACTTCATCGATTGAACAGGATGGATCATTCAGGAAAGAAAGCACCTTGGGAGAGACCTCTAGTGTGTGGTCTAAACTGCAAAGCGTTCCAGCAATCTATTATTTTTCAAGCCATAAAACTTGTGATGTTATCTATCGCAGTTACCTAGATCTCGACTTCACAGTCCAAGCAAGCTGAACGTTGGCTCTGGCGGGGAAAAAAGAAAATCAGCGTATGACCCCCGGTGTTCAGCCATACATCATAATTATAATTCCCTGTCTTCGGAATCGAGATCTCTCTTACACTCTTCTCTCTTTCTGTGATTACCAAATTATTATTATTTTTTTTTTTAAATCTTGGTGCGCCATCTGTTTAGTGTCAAATAAAAGGACAAAACTCGCAGCCCTCCGCAGATGGGAAAGTCTGAACTTTTTTTTATGCAGGTTTTCTATTAAAAATAATATAAATGATCAAATATCTTTATTTTGTTTAATCATTCATGTTGTCATTTTTTATTCTTTCATTTTGTTTTTCCTTTATTTTTATTTTTATTGTTTCTATGGTCATTTGTTTCAACCTGTTTTCCCACACCCCTAGTTGTGCCGCTCCCTACCCCCTCCTTCCAGATCTTTGCAGTAGCAAATAAATATATTACAATAAGCGGTGAGATGTATGGTACAGTATAACAATGATAAATGGTGTTGTGTGTAATTTTTCTACCATTAACATAAAGTAATATAAACTGAAGGACACTAGACTATTGAGAACGTTAGTAACTAATGTTCCATATCAGATGTGGACAATGTCAGGACTGAATACAGATTAGGCAGTGTCCTTTTTCTCCCTGGGGGAATTAAACTTTGAGACACCACTAGCTGCCAATGGTTTTACTGATTTTGTTGGTGTCTTGTTTCCCCCCCCCTACTTTTAATTCTATTATTTTTTATTTTTTTATTTTTTTGTGGTCTGGTAATTTCCAAAGCCCTAAATGACAAGGTGAGTGAAACGCACTTCCATTGGGACGCATTCCTGCCTTATATGTCTACCCGGCCGTACGATGCCCATTCAGACCCCTTTTTGTCCTACTAACGGCTTAAAAAATTGTCTGTATTTCGTAATTGAGCAGAGCGTGTTCTTGTTACAGCAGATTAGATGAGCAGTTAAGGAGAGGAGAGCAGGGAATCTAACTCGCTGAGGTTTTCAGGCTTCAGCTGGTCTTTTGTAACGATCCTGCTCTTCGTCACAATGCGAGAAAAATGCTTGTGGGAAGCAGCAGGCTGCGGTCTGTCTGCCTTCAAAATCACCACTAGGAAGCTGCTGTTATGACTCCATTTAACCAAAATTATACTGCGGGGGAGGTATTGATCCCGTCCTAAGGTGCAAAATAGGTCTTTTTGGACTTATTTGTGAAAAAAAAAAATTGCTGCATTTTTACACCACTCAATCCACTTTTTAAAAAGTGGGTGCGGGGAAGTGCGCATGGTTAGCATGTCAAGCTGATTAAATTCAGATGTATCAATTGGCGCAGTGTTTTTACAGGAAAGAGATGACGTAGAATGTGGACTGTAAGCTTTAGACTTAAAGGGGCTGTCCCGTCACAGACTATGGGGGCATATCGCTAGGATATGCCCCCGTTGTCTGATAGGTGCACCTCTGGGGAAGGTGGTGGCCGGAGGACCCTTGGTCTTCCGGCCACCGCCAAGCGCTCTCCCCATAGTAGTGAATTGGAGGGCACTGCTCTTGCACAGCCACCGCTTCCATTCATTTCCATGGGGCCAACGGAAATAGCCGAGCCAGCGCTCGGCTATTTTTGGCGGCCTCATAGAAATGAATGAAGGGCAGCTGCTCATGCGCAGTGCGCTCCACAGCTATCGGGGATCCGTTCTGAATGTAGATGTGGGACCCGCACCTATCAGACAATGGGGGCATACAGTATCCTAGCGATATGCCACCATTGTCTGAGATGTGAATACCGTTTCAAAGGGGTTGTGCCAGAAACAATATTCTACCTTTTTTTTTTTTTTTAACCAGCACCTGGATCTGAATGTTTTTATAATTTGTAATTAAAAATGTAGGATAGCCACTGATTATTCAACAACGGCTCTGTATAGCACCACCTGCTGTTTGTTTGTCTTTCTTATTTCTATGTCCCTTTTGCTGAGGTGGACGCACATGGTCAGTTTAATCCTTCATCTGCCACCAGCATCATCTATTGTTATAAGCTCTGACAGTTACAACGAGAAAACTGAAGCAGAAAGGGCATTCCCCCTGACAAATGACACACTGTCTGAATGGCCAGCTTGAAATAAATCTAGCAGAACAATTGGATCCGTGGGAGGTACAGGGCTGGTTCTAGCTTTGTTAGAAAGAGATGGTCATGTACTATATGATGTCTGATTTTGTTTATTTTTTACATTAATCATGGGGCAACCCCTTTAATAATTCAGTAAATTTTTCAAACATCATGTGCCAATTGATAAATTTGACAAATGATAGATCCCTTCACTGTTTTCAGGAATATTGAAGCTTGTGACATAATCTAAACCTCCCAGTAATGATTAAAAAAAAAAAAATTCTGGTTTTATCTGCTTCTATGAAAGCTGGGGGGAAACGGCTATGGCTGCCATGTCAGGTCTTGAATGTTACTGATATCTAGTAATGCCTTATAGTCGAAAAGGAATGTATTGCTTTGCCATTCAGGAGTCTTTGAAAGCTGGGCGACAACCCCCGAGGGGCTGTAATGCTGGCCTTATAGAAGAGGACGGCTCATGGACTGATATTTAGGGCTGGTTTTAGTTGGTGTTAAACTGGAAGGGAGGAAACCCCAAGTGCAAACTAAAATCACCTGGTATTATTTAGTAGGATATGGTGGTATTATTTTGGACAAGTATTAGTGAGAATTTTATGGCAGTGTTATGCGGGTATCTGGGCACTATTTGGTATCATATAATGGGCAGTACGTGGCAGTAGCATTTTGGCGCTAAGGCAGGGGTGTAGCTAAAGGCTCATGGGCCCTGGTGCAAGATTTCAGCTTGGGCCCCCCGTACCTCAGTGCTTTGTGACCAGAAAAGAGAAACATTGAAACGGCACCCCCCAAATTCTTGACCTAACCCCTTCCCCCCCAACCCCCCTTATGCCAAATCCTTGACCTAACCCCGTCCCTGCAGCCAGAGGTGTAACTTGACCAGCATCCACTTTCCATAATACCAGTGTCTTCACAAGAGTCTTTGGGCCCCCTCAGGCTCCTGGGCCCGGCAGCGATTGCTACCTCTGCACCCCCTATAGCTACGCCCCTGCGCTAAGGGTATACTCCCAGGTGGCAAGCCTGCTGCTGATCTTGACTAAATCAGCAGCGACAAAATCAGCACCAAAGTGAATTTTGCTGCGGAAGCGCTGCAGAGCTGCCTCAGATTTCACCCTCTGCTTTGCAAAAGGTGAAACCTGCGGCAGATATCGGCAACATAAATGGACATCCTGCAGATTTAAAATCCACACCATATGTCAAGTTATATGCAGATTCCGGTGCTGACCCTCTCCGCAGCACGCCGCTGCTACCATACAGTGCTGCAAATCGACAGCATTTACACCATGTGGATGACGAGCCTCGGGCCCTTCTTTGCTTATTGCCCAGGGCCCCATCTTCTATATATATATATTTTTTATTTCTTTACTGCTTATCGGGGGTACAGAGGTTATGATTGTACCTGACCCTGGAGCCTAAAAGGTCCCTCTGCTCCATATGGGGGAACGAGTACTATTTATTGCACTTTATAATGTTGTTGAGTCTTGTAACAGATTTTGTATTGGGGCCCTGGTGCTTCAACTTGAAGTGGCTCTGTCCCTAGGATCAACCCTGCCCTACCAGGTAGGGTTGATGACGCTGATTAAAACGATACCGGTCTTATGTCTGTCGGTGGTATTGCTGCGGAGAAAAATTCACTTAAACAATTATGCAAATGAACTATTTGAGCATCGGGAGGCAGGCTTATGCGGTTCGAGCACCGCTTGAGCAACGCCCCTGGTGTTACATAATGACGCCCCTCTGCTTTTTATCATGCCCCCTGCATTTAGAGTGACAGGGCTAGACTGTATTTGTGCCCAGAACGGCACATGCGCACAACATCTTCACTCATCGAGATGAAACCGAAGATAATATCTGCACATGCGGGTTCTGAACACAAGTGCGGTCTAGCGCTGTCTATCTAAAGGCAGGAGGGGGGCATGATGAAAAGGAGAGGGCCTCATTATGGAGCACCAGGGGCGTCTCTGGAGCGGTGCTCAAACTGCATAAACCTGCCTCCTGGTGCTCGAATATATAATTTGCATACTTTTAAAAGTTTATTTTTCTCTGCAACGATACCACCGACAGTCACAAGACAGGCATTGTTTTAATCAGCGTCTTTAACCCTAAAACCGCTTTAACCCCCAAAGGGATGTAGAACTATAAGCATCAGCATGCTCACCAACCACATGCCATTCTAGGAAATCATGTCATGTCACTTGGCGTTCAGAAGACTGGCCCAGATAATGGCTTCTACTCTGAGATATCAGCTGCTGCCGCTTTAATTGAAGTGTATTGAATATCAATTATTCCAATAGGAAAGGCATCCTTTCGGCACGGACAGGGCCTGCCTGCAAATCATTACTCCGGTGATTTTATAGATTGGCTTGAGGAGCGGCTAAAATTATCCACCTAAGCTGAGAAAGCCTGTATGTCTAATTTACGGCTGTCTATACGTGCAGCGTTTTGTGCCGCTATGCAGTGGTTTCCGGGTGTTTTGCCTGTCTAGACTGTGCGGCCGAAACCCAGCCTAATAGCATGTTCACACGCGGTTGTCTTCTACAGGAGTAGAGGTGGAAAATCTACCGTATATAACAGTGGGAGCAAAGTGAATGAGATTTTGCCAAATCTTACCCACTGCCTGCGGAAAAAAAATAGAAAATTGACCTGTGGTGCAGATTTTAAAGCTACAGTATCTCAATTCACGTGAATAGCACCGCGTAGGGTGTAAGCCGCAGCAAATCTGCTGTTTTTAGCTATTTTCATCAGGTCACTTGCTTGACTGCTGCTCCATTGTTCTACTAGCTACATCCATGCAGCTGGAGGAAACGGGGTCCTAGGATCTCCCCTTCTAGTGATTGTCGACGGTCCCTTCAGTCGGACCGCCACCTATCTAGCATTTATCACGTATTCATTAGATACGTGAAAAATGCTGTTTAACCGGTATAACCCTTTAACTGGAGTGTTGCAGTGTGACCCCATTAGTTGCGATTTAGTCCTCATGTGGCCCTGACCTAATTAACTAGTGATGAGCTAAATCAGTTTGTAATGGAATTCTTTAAAAAATCAGCAAGGTGCTGTTCCCGCTGCTCATGAGACATCCCCCCCACCCCCTTGATTGACGAGGCCAGACATCTCATCGGGCCCTGTCAATCTCACGCCTGCGCTATTGCTCTATTGCACTGAGGTTCTGCTGCTGCTACCTGATCAGTGCAGATGCCGACTGTGCATGCGCCGCTCTTGTCTGGGTGCACCCAGAAGTGTAGCAGTCCATGCACCGCCGCCATCTGTGCTGCTCGGGTAGCAGGAGCAGAACCTCTGTGCTTGCGCTGGCACTTGAAGCAATGATGCAGGCACAAGGTTTACAGGACCAGGTGAGGGCAGAGTCGCGAGGAGTGAGGCCAGCTGATTTTTGAATGAAATCAATCTACTTGGTGTGACCTGTGTAAATCCTATCTGCCAAATTGTATCACAGAGTATTTAATAAGCGTTTCCAGGATCGTCCCTGAAGAAGTCAATTTGAGCGCTCAGGAAGGCCGGCATAGTGCCTAGCACGCCAGGCACATCATTATTCATAGGGTGGTCTTTGGTATGATGTGTTTGTCATGCTTCATAAATTTTATCTTTGCACTGGAAACAGGAGAGCGTATCTTCAATGCAATTATAAGAATGTATTAGAATGAGGAGCGGGAAATAAATATAGCGCCGGATGAGGTTTTAATGACCCCCAACATGTTTATCATTCCAAAGAAGGAAGTTTCTTCAGACAGTAAACCAAATCTCGACATCCCAAGAAGGAAATATTACCTATTGTGATTACAGAGTAATTTATGAAATTTATTGGTTTAGTTAAAGGGAATGTGTCGCCTATATTTTTTTCTGCCAATTATACTCAGATAGAGACCCGTATTCTTTTCTTCTAACTTGCTTTTTTTTCTGATTGTAGATTTTTTAAAATTTTCTTTCCTGACCATGATTATAGGGGCGGCCATTTTGCCTTAGCTGCTGTTAACAGCATTTAGAGACATGCTTTACAACATGGGCTGTGATATCGCCTAGTGTGAATGGTGGGTCCTGTGTCATCTATATATTGATGATATCTGTCATTGTAATCCGGCCTGAGACGGCTGTTGAAAACTTTTTTTTTTTTTTTTTTTTTTTTAAATTGACAATTTTTATTGTTTTTCATTTTCATGGGATAAGCATTGTCAAGTACATAACATGAAAAGTTTTATACAAAGTAAATGACATGCAATGAGAAATCTTAAGCACAAATAGCCTTTGAGAAGCAATGGAAAGTGAAAAAGAAGGCATGCTAGGCCACATAAATCATGGGTAAATGAACATAAACATTCAATTGAGATAACAGTGTGACAGGTATACTGAGGCAAGATTGGTATGACAAGAGGAGAAGGTTAACTAGTTTAGGGAAGTCCAGGGTTTTAGACACTGGTCATCGGGTGTTAGGGGGGGTGGAAGATCAGGAGAAATTTCTATAGGACTTCCAAGGGGACCAGATCTGGAGGAAAGTGGGTCTAGAGCGCGACTCCCAATGGGAGATCTCTTCCATCCTATATATCTGGTCTACCCTGTTAATCCAGTGCTCAGTAGTAGGGACCTCGAAAACTGTTTTGTACAGACCAAGAAGAGGCATAAATTATTAGGCTTGCATTGTTTGAGATCCGTCAGAGGATCTAAATGCCGGAATGAAACAGATCCGTTTTTATTTTGCATATCAGGATGCATCCGTTCCGTTAGGATGCGGTTGTGTGAAATCAATACGGAAAAAAAAGGATTTGTCGCCAGTGACTTACATTGTTTTCAGTGCCGATCCATTTTTTTCCGTTTTAGCCTTAGTGGCCAGTGTGAAAACTGCAGGATTTAAAAAAAATATATATATATAGATAGTACTATGGAAAGTTGAAAATAACATCACCAAAAATTCTTTAGAAATATGTATAATATAAAAACTTGATTTAAACAGTAGATCCTTTTCTGACGACACTTTCCCTATAACAATAATTTCCTCCTAAACTCAGATATAAATCATTGCATTCTCCCCTTTAAAGAGATTGCCCAGGGATTCAAGCTCTCAAAATGGTGTAAAATTACTGATCCTCCTACTTCTCCATTCTCAATGTGTCTCGGGCCCTCACTATTCTCTTCTTTCTTATTCCTCTCGAGAAACATAAAATTTACCCCTAAACAGATCATTGGGCCCAGTGATGACCCACCTAACTCAGTGATTGGCTCGTTGTCATTTCCTGTTTATCGAGAGGGACCAGGAAGTAGAGAGACCATAGGAGGACCAGGAAGTAGAGAGACCATAGGAGGACCAGGAAGTATCGGTAGGGAGGATCGGTAAGGTGAGTAATCACACTGTCATGTTTTGCATTTCTTTATTTTTTTTTGTTTGCATTAAATTCTTCAGGAGTCCTGGAGTCGGAGCACTATAGGCTTGTTTGGTGCTCTAAATCTGATCTGCAGAAGGTCCATTTATTTTGTCCATAATACGGGTGCAAAAAGCAACTTTTTTTATGGTGTTCTAAAAGTAACCTTATGGTCTGAGTGCGCTTTCTTGTAATGAAGTGTGCTACTGGATGGGTTTTCAGGCTAGAATGTTTCCATTTGCTGACATCAGCACTAAGGGGGAGATTTGATTAAACTGGTACAAAGTAAAACTGTCCTAATTGTCCATAGCAACTAATCAGATCGATCCTTTCATTTTCCAAAGGCGTTCTGAAAAACAAACCGTGGAATCTGATTGGTTGTTATGGACAACTTTCATTTGCAAATCATTTCCTTTACAAATCTTTCAGTAAGTGTTTTATAGTTTTAGGGCTATCCTAGCTAGAAGCATGTATCACCATGTCCACTGAATAAGTGATAAACTTTAATCTGGGTCTGACTGTGGGACCCCTACCGGCAACCAGTTTCCAGAATGGCCCCCCATTACTCCAAGGTAGAGGTCCTCCACAGCTCCGCCACTGTGTTCAAAGTCTGTGGCACAGACAGAAGCAGTTTAGTACTGTGCTTGGCTGAGTCCACAGTATTTAAATGAAGAGGTGGGGGGCACTCACTAAACTGCGATTCAATTCAGGAGTGATGGTGGTGGGGGAATCGGACCTGGGGAATCCCGCTGGTCCCACCCACACTGATCTACTGTCACTTATCCAGTGGATAGGATATTAATGCTTCCAACTGGAATAACCTTTAAAGGGGTCTTTCAGCAGTTTTGACCAGATAAACTGCTGACAGCACCAGTTTTCAGAATGTGAAATTTTATTTTACCAAGTTCTAATCCAGCAAGTGCACTGGGGGCGGCGTCTCACTGTGAAGTGCTCTCTGCATTGAACTACTTCTCAACCCCTCCCCTCTGATCTGAGTGACAGTTGTAGTGCTCTCCTGGTTGGATGCTTCAGCTGTCAGTCAGAGCAGAGGGGATGGGCTGTGGAGCAGGCTAATGCAGAGAATACTTCCAGTGCATCTGCAGGAGCCGAATAAAACCTACTATTCTCACCACTCCTGATGAGTAAAGGCATGTTTGTGCCCCTACCTATCACTGTCAGCAGTTTAACAGGGACAAAACTGCTGTCAGACTCCTTTTAAGATAACATTATGTATCATTACTGAGCACTTTTTTTTTTCAGGTACTTTCCTTTACATGTGTAATGCACTGGTAATAGACCTCAGTCCTAAAATCCTTTGTGATAATTTGCTGTCCCCTTACACGTACAATTTTCTTAATTTTTTTATTTTTATGGCCAGGAGCTTTTTATTTCATTCAGTTCACTTTTAAGCTTTGCCTGCAAGTCTATTCTGCTTATTTATGCTGCAACAAAACCGTCAGAATATGGCATGTCGCTCGGATATCTTTTGCAAGAGAAAGCCATAAACTGCACCAAGCCATTGTTAATTAAACCACCTCACGGCGCAACTCATTGCATTCATCTGGGCTGATACAACATTAGGATAAAATACACCACAATCTCGAGTGTTTAATGTCGCACCTCCAGTGTACACTGCCCCTCCTCTGCGTACTTTCTGCAGAATACATTGCACCCTCCGTCATAAATTCCCAGGCCTGACACTGTCTAAGTCTGCTGCTCCTTTGGCCTCAATTTCAGTGAGATGGGCTATTGAAAACTCATTACAAGCTGCTTAGACTCTGACTTTGACTCTTGCTCGACAGCGAACAAAAATTAACAGCTCTTCCAAGTAGCTATAAAAAAATACAAGAAAAAATAAAAGGCATTGTGCCAAATAAATAACGGAGAAGAAGAACAACAATAGGAGCGGCTCGGTATGTGTCTTTCTGGGTGAGGGGATTTCATGTTGGTAGGGATGTGGGGCAAATTGATGTTAATAAGCATATATAGGCTCAGGGTATATGCACACGGTACATATTAGGCGTGGGCTTTTCGCAGTGTGATATAGCACCAGCTATAACCTTGTGTACGTGGTGCAGAAATTGACCCACGGTGCGGGTTTTAAAATCGGAGGCATGTCAACTGGTGTTGAGCAAATCGAGCTTCGGATGTTACATCTGAAGTCGCTTAGTTCAAAACTTCGGATTAATACTGTACGGAGATCTGTCTCCGTACAGTATTAGAATGTATGGGCTCCGATGAGCCGGAGTTAGCTATTCGCGAAGTTGCGCGTGACTTCGTTGAGTAACTTCCGTAGTTGATTTTCCAAGTTGAAAACCACTTTAAAAATTGAAACCAAACTCTGCTTCAGTTCCAAGGTACCAGTCGGAACCAAACCCGAGTTCGGTTTCAAGTTTTAAAGTGGTTTCCCACTGAAGTTATTCAACAAAGTCACGTGCGACTTGGCGAATAACTGACTTCGGCTCTTCGGAGCCCATACATTTTTATACTCTAAGGCGACGGATCTCCGTACAGTATTAATCCGAAGTTTTTGAACGAAGCGGCTTCGGATGTGACATCCGAAGCTCCCTTCGCTCAACGCTAATGTCAACTTTTGGTGGGGATTTTCAGTGTCACATGGGGACTTTGCTGCACAAACACAGCAAAAGCACATGAATTACACTGCTGTGTGCACATGCGAATTACACTGCTGTGTGCACATATCTTCTGTGCAGAAGAAATCTGCCATGGAATATGACACATATTTGACACAGTTCTCACGTGGTTTCATTGTGGAATTTGCACAGAAATCCATGCAAAATGTCCCCCATTTGATCAATATATGATCAGCGAGATAAAAGAGGGAGTTAATGTGTTAATTGAGCGGTGGTCCTCTGTGCAGTATCCTCGCCCCTCTTGGTCACAGGTGAGCTCGGTTACGAAGAGCACCCGATGCTATGAAGGACCTGTCTTGTCCTGCATTACACAGACAATAAATGGGTATTGTGTAATACTTAATTTCCCCTATGGTGGCGCTGCAGGGAAACCGAGCAGTTAAGGTTTCCCTATAGATTAAGGGCTCATGCACACTAGCATATTTTTTGTCTGCATCCGATCCACATTTTTTGCGGGTCGGATACAGACCCGTTCACTTCAACGGGGCTGCAGAACTGTCTGCATCCGTGTGTCCGTTCTGTGGTACCCGCTAAAATATAGAGCATGTCCTATTCTTGTCTGCATTACGAACAAGGGTAGGACTGTTCTATTATGGGCCGGATGTTCCATTCCACAAAATGCGGAACGCACACGGCAGCTATGCTTGTTTTGCGGATCCACAATTTGCGGACCACAAAACAGGCTGCGGTTGTGTGCGTGAGCCCTGAAGCTGATCACTAGGATTCCAGCAGAGGACAAGCTGGGAATTGTCCCAGGTGAACAACCCCTTTAGTTAGACCAGGGTCTCCTGTCCTCAGGATCGGAGACATGCCAGATGTTGACGTCTATCGAGAAGACTTTAATTTCATATATATTCTGTATTTTAGAATTGCAGTTTGTATACTTTACCAGTATTGCAGTTTACTATACTCCCTGCGCCTATATTATTATGTGTTAGGATCCCGATAATCATATTCTTTGTTCAATTTGCTTTCTTCTCCCGGACTCTCCCGCATCTAATGCCAAACTTTGTGTACGTGTAAACCAATGAGCCTTTGAGAGTCGCTTCATAAATTTAACTGTATCTTGTTTAAAACCAAGGCAGGGTTTTTAATTTAGTGCTTGGTAGTTTTTATGGGAAATGTCTAAGGAGCTATTTATAGGAGAAGTAACCTTGGTTTTTCAGGAAAGAAGACAACAGAACTTTTAACGAGGGGCGCTTCTCCATTTTGCTGTCGCGTGAAGCTCAAATTTGGTGAATTGTAAACAGACTATAAATCTAATTGATGGAATGTTAGGTCAAATACACATATTAAAGATGTTGAACCTTTAAGATTTTTTGGGTTAATTATAGCCTTTTTACTTTTGCCCCGTAGCCTGCATCACCTGTTGAAAAATTCATACTTACCTCCTCCCCGCTATTCCGGTCCTGCGAACTGGTTCCCACTCGTACATCTTATAGTCTCCATATTGTTTTCTTCTGGCCTGGTATGGACATGTGGACATGGTTACGTGCTCCACTACTGGCAATAACGGACTTCAGCGGGTGACATGTGACATACAGGTTGGGAACACTTTGAAGCCAATAATTGGCTGCAGCGGCGCAGGTGAACTTGTCCATACCCGACCAGAAGAAAACAAGCTATGGACTAAAATATGAATGATTTTGAACCATCACACAGGACTGGTGTGCCGGGAAGCAGGTAAGTATAGATCTTTTGGTGATGCAGTGACACGGACGTTCCCGCGAAAGGTGGCAGGAGATGTGTGAAACTGGCAACACGTGGTTTGATCTGACATGTTTTCCTTTTGGATCATATGACGTCTGTGTTGTTTCTGGTGCTTGCCACACCTTCTATCCCCAGGTGTTACTATTGTGGTCATTTAACCTTCTCTATTTATTATTGTTTCTTCCACTTTGCTGTGCGGTTTATAGCTCCTGTTGGACTTGTGGTTAGCTTGTGTTTGGTTCTCGGCTGAGTTCCTGGTGCTACCAAAGCTTCATTTAAGATAAGTGTTTCTGTTCCCTTTTGTATTTTGCTTTGATATATCTGTGTGTTGCCTTTCCCTGTTGTCTGTCATTAGGCCCTGAGGGCCTTAGTCCTCAGTCCTGTCATTAGTTCCAGGGTCCTATAGGGTGAGATAGGATTCTAGGTATCCGGTGTATGAACTTGCCTACCTTTGGGGCCTGTTCATACTGGTAGTCTGTCAGGACTGGAGTTAGGGTTTTCTTTAGGAGGTGTCCATCTTCCTTCCCTAGTTTTCAGGCCTTATTCCGGTATCCCCTTTTCCTCCTATGTCCGGTGTGGTGTTTTCCTCCCTCACGAGAGCGTGACATGCAGGATACGGAGCATAAGTAAAAAGACTATAATTGCTGGAAAACCATTTCACCAAATGGCAAGACAAACAATAAGAGGCGCTCATAGGGTGCGTATATTAGGGTCCCAAATGTGGTTAAAATTAAGTTATGGTGCTCCCCTTCTTGTGTTGTGATAAGCTAGGCATAATGCTAATGGAGAGCCTTCAATGAAGAATGGTTGGTGTAGCTGATGTCGTCAAGATCCTTTATGTGTAAGGGGGCCGACCTTCAGGAGAACAGCAAAGAGAAAAAACGTGGGTAGAACAATTTATGGACATCACTTGACACAATCACGACCACAAATTTCATATTGAAAACGCATTTTAATTGGTACCACTATGAAACTATATGTTTTAGAGTAAAAATACTCCTTTTTCAAGTTCTCGTTTGTAGCTTGTTGGCTATAGCATGCAATTTTGGATGTATCTCTGTGGCAGGCAATCTAAGGGGAACCTGAGGCACTGTATGAGGGCATCTATGGTAATCTATGGTCATTCTTACGGGAAACTAAAACCCACAATACATATTAGACAGCTTTTTCTTTGAAACCCATCCATATGGTATGTGTCCTGAATACGGAGACCTGAGAAAGTCACTGCCACACAACTCTGGAAGTAATGTATCTCACTGAGAGCAAAAGGAGTGTTGATGTTAAAAATCCTGATCTTGGAGTCAGTAAACTTCCATGCCCATTAGATTGTAGGCCAACAAGACCAATGGGTCATCTGGGGCTGGCACCCACTGTTGGAGAAAAGCGGCAATGTCAACCATTTGTACCTTACATCACATGCTTGCAATTATTTCCACTCTTGTCTGAGATGGGGGTGTAGGAGGGCTTAGGACATCCTTGGTGTAGACCTAGCATTTTGTTTAAGACTGTCCTATACAGGAATACTGATTTAGTGATTATGACCTAAAATACACTCATTAACAAAAACACACCTAGATAGAAATGTCA
The DNA here is from genome assembly GCF_905171765.1 of Bufo bufo. Taxonomy (NCBI): domain Eukaryota; kingdom Metazoa; phylum Chordata; class Amphibia; order Anura; family Bufonidae; genus Bufo; species Bufo bufo. The sequence goes on along the minus strand of NC_053398.1, from coordinate 120,037,553 downwards.
GATTGCTGCAAAACTCGGCATGCCGTTATGCCTCAGGCAAATATGAAAAAGATTACAGGTTTAGTCTGATTACACACTGGGTCATGCCACAAGAACGCGTAAAAGTACTTCCCCCACTGCCTTACAAAAAGACTCTCAGAGGCTACTTTTAGGTAATGTACTTCTTGGTGAGAGATCGATGACTGCTTGACATGCCTCTAGGATGCACTCAGACATTTTGCCCAGTTGTCATACTTTGAAATGGGCGCATCATTAGACCGAGAGAAGCAGATGCCCGGCATCTAGACCGTTCTGACCTACGGACGTAGCCGGGTTAACTCACATGCTTTATGAGACATGTTATCTAAACTAAATGCGTTAAGGCAATGTAGCTGTTAGGAAGTTTTGGTAGCAGTGATTGCATGGGGGAACACACACGGCAAACAGGCTTTGGACAGCCTAGACAGACTACCAATAGAGAAGATTGATCTGCCAACGAGCATCTCCCACACTTTTGTGGTCTACCATCCAGACACCTTAATTGCACACCCCATGTCTCTGCTTGGACCATGTCTAGCAGATGGAAATTTGATGTCACAGCGCCCGTTACCTGTCCTACCAGGGGTGAACTGGGGAAGTTTGCTTATGGGCCGATGTTCAGGGTGCCACAAAGCCCTCCTCAGGGCCACTAGAAAGGTACATAATGGTCTGATGCTCTAAGGATTAATTAGTGCTAGCTGTATCAGGTACTTAAGCACCTGCCTGGTGGCCACAGATGCTTTCCTGAATTCAACTGTATTGCCATCCTCAGGACGGAGATACAGTGGAATACTGCTGCAGGGCAGAAGTATTCTGTGAAGTGTTGTGGTATTTGGTTCTGCTGGGGTGCTATTTTGTGCTGCAATACAGTGTTGCTGGCCCCTACTTGTATTGCCCCCACCTTCTGTCAATTTGTACCCGCCTACAACATGGGGCCACTTTTAGGTTGATTTCCAGGGCCATTTTAAGTTGCCAGTCCTGCCATTGACAGCCAGTCACCCTCACCTTTGTTTACAGTGGTGTTATAGAGTAGAAACCTGGACTGCTACAGATTGGAATCATATCATTTTTTGCAACAAGTCCAGGTTCTGTTTGGGTTGAGTTAGAGTATGAAGAACTCCTGGTGAGTGCTTCAACCCTGCCTTTGCCATCACCCAACTGCTGGTGTGATAATCTGTGGAGCCATCTGATATAAGTGGGTCACCCCTAGTAATAATACAAGGGACACTAACAGCTCAGTGATATGTGCAGAACATCCCATGGCTACATGTTCTGCATCTCATGGCAGGGCTTCCAACTGGTGTTTTTCAGCAGGATAATGTCTGCCCGCACACAGCAAGAGTTTCCCAGGAATGTCTCCTCCAGATTACTACACTTCCTTGGCTGCCCGTTTGCCAGGTTTATCTCCAATCAAGCATTTATGGGACCAGCTGGGACACCAGCTTTGGCATCCTAAGAGTGTACAGCAGGCATCCTCAAACTGCAGCCCTCCAGTTGTTGTAAAACTACAACTCCCACAATGCCCTGCTGTAGGCTGATACCTGTAGGCTGTTCGGGCATGCTGGGAGTTGTAGTTTTGCAACAGCTGGAGGGCCGCAGTTTGAGGATGCCTGATGTACAGGATCTGCAGGCCCAGCTGCAACATCTGTGGGCTAATTTTCTGAACCTGTATACCTCCATGCCCAACCGTGTCTCATCTTCTATCCAGGCTACAGGAGGCCCAACAGGGTCCTACAGCCTCCTTTCTATTGTACAGTTTTCCCCAATAAACTTCTCCTTTTGCTCTAATATTGTAATCACTTACATATTTTATCATTACATTCACATATAGAAAGCTTTATTTTATTCCAAAAACTCCTTCTTGATGCATTTTTTTTTGTCAATTAGTGAAGTAGCAAAGATTTGACTGTCCATAGAAATTGGGGACATTTAACCTCTTAAGTTAGATTTTGAATGTTCTATATAAGCGGGAAATCGTTCTCGTAGTCTTAGAAGTTTAGAATTCAAGCCTGGAACCTGACAGCATTAGAAAAGAAAATCTTTTTCTTCTGAATCAGACGAGTGGCCTTGATATTTAATGGCTGTTTTAAGGTCCATTAATCTTTGAATCATGAGGCCATGTAAAAACTGACAGCCTTAACAGCCATTGCCGGGGTTTATTTGGAAGGATTTAATGTCAACACCAATTTTAATTATGACTTGGAGAACTAACCTAATTTTATATGTGCGGGAGCACTGCAAACCATACAGATATGTATCTGCTAGTGTCCGTGGATTCTGCGAGAAGCTACTCTTTGCCATAAGAGGACATGTCCATTAGGCCGTGCCCATATTGTGGTCTGCAAGCCATGGATCCACAAAATATGGACACCTTCCGTGTACAGTCTGCATGTTTCTCACTCCCATCACAAGAAATGACTATTCGTGTCCACAAAACGGACAAGAATAGGACATGTTCTATAATTTGCAGGACTGACATACAGATGCAGACAGCACACAGTTGGTATCAGTGTGCAGTCTATTTTTATTTTTTGCGGACCCATAGAAATGCGTCCATGTGCAATCTGCAAAAAAATGTGAATAGCACACTTTTGTAAAATACAGTTGTGTGCATGAGGGCTTACTTAATCTGTGTAGAATTATTAAAGGGGTTTTCCAGGCTTTTAATATTGATGACCTATACTCAGGATAGGTTCCAGGCTTGAATTCTAAACTTCTAAGACTACGAGAACGATTGTTGTCATGACATGACAACCAAAATAATGAAGTCATGAACGGCAATCCAGTTGGTTTTGGGAACTAAATTAAATTGGCATTTGCTTGGCCAAAATAGACACCATTCTAGCCGTCGTAGAGGTGATGAGGCCTGGTCAGTGACCATCTGCCCCTTCCTGTCTGTAGGTTCATAGTTATAATTCCCCCAGCCCTCCCTACATTCAAAGTGACTAATCTTTGAGCTCTATCAATCTCCTTTGTTTTCTCCAAAATCCGATACGCATTGCTTTTTCATCTGTCACCATTTATTTCATTTGTCATGTGTCAGGCAAATTACCCAGCAGCCTTAACTTGTGCTCCTTCCCTTGTTTCCTACATGTTCACTAGGCTCCTAATTTTGAATTATCAGCAGTTTTTGCATAGTTTGCAGTTGGGTATATGTCTAAGTCATTTGTCTAGATTAGACTCTATGGAGGCCTGACTGCTAACCCCACGAGGCTCATCTTAATATTTTCCTGTACATCTTACACAGATTTTTTTAACGAGCTGTTGATTCCATTTTTCCCCCTCAAAACCCTGCAAATGGTCAAGCAAAGCGTCATACTGTAAAGAGCAGTGGTACATTGCTGAAAATAGCATTGACCAAAATAAACTCAAACTACATCGGTTTGATGGCTGAAAGAATATTTTATTATCATTACTTGAGGCCGGTAAGATGTGCCATAAGTTAAAGCGCCTATCAGCTACTGATTTGATGCTGATGTCGTAGACTAGAGTGGCATTATTTGTGCCACAGTATCTCCCAACAGCTTCCAGTGGCCCTGGTGTATGAATGTCGGCACATTGTCCTAACTAAGCCTTCCCCGTCCCAAGAGCTACTAAAAAACACCATCCAGAAAAAAAGACATGATTTTGTGGGGTGTGGCTTAATCTCTTGAGTCTAGACCAGGGATGCTCAACCTGCGGCCCTCCAGCTGTTGTAAAACTACAACTCCCACGATGCCCTTCTGTAGGATGATAGCTGTAGGCTGTCAGGGAATGATGGGAGTTGTAGTTTTGCAACAGCTGGAGGGCTGCAGGTTGAGCATGCCTGGTCTAGGTAGTAAATGGGTTATTACCACCACCCTTAGCGGTTAAAGGGTTAATGACAGCCAGTGGCGTACATAGAGAAGTATGGCCCCATAGCAAGGATCAAACCAGGCCCCCTACACAGGACAGAAGGATTTCTGCCTAAACCCTTTTCAATGACCCTTGGGTCATTTTTCCACTACCTCATTTGCTAAAAGTTGTTCCTTTCGAGGGTAGAGTCCTGACCAAGTTTTCACCTCCAGTAGAAGAGGAGATAATCCCAACTAAGACTGGACCCCCTCTTGCCCTTGGCCCCATAGTAGTCGCATGGTCTACCGCTATGGTAGTTACGCCCCTGATGACAGCTTTCTTAGAGTACCAAGTACAGAAGGGGTCACTGCCAAAATGCCAGTTAGGGCTCGTTCGGACGAATGTATTTTGCGTTCCGTTTACGAGCCGTTTTCTGTGTTCTGCATACGGTCCGTATACGGAACCATTCCGTGGCCCCGCAAAAATTGAGTCCTGTCCTATTCTTGTCCGTTTTGCGGACAAGAATAGGCATTTCTATAATAGGCCTCCTGTTCCGTTCTGCAAGTTGCGGAAGGCACACGGGCGCCATCCGTGTCTTGCGGATCCGAAATTTGCGGACCGCAAAAAACGGCACGGTCGTGTGAACGGGCCCTTATTCTGATGTATTACAGAAGCCAGTGCCAAAATGTCTCAATGTCTAGGGCATTCAATACCTTAATTTAAACAGCCCTGGTGGTCTAGGATAGTGAGGGGGTAAATGTCAACATGCTTAGACATCTACATCAGCCTCAGTGTTTTTGTCACAGTAGGGACAGACCTATCTGAGAGGATCATTAATATCATTGCCTTTTGACAATATAATTCCAGGTGTGGTCTACTGGATGAATTGCCAAGCGGCAACGCTACCCGTCCCCCTTGCTATCACCTTGTGTACACGGCAGCTCTTGACAGAACCACATATCTCAGCTTCGTCAGAAGCACCTGGTACAGACCATAGCTGCTGCAGAACATCTCAGTCTAGAACCTCCGAATAAGCATCACAGCTGCTGCAGAACCTCATGTTTTCTGAAACTAATACAAGCCTCTTAGAGCTTGTCACCTATCTTCCACAGGCACAAATGAAGCCCTGGATGAATGTTGCTGGGACCAATACTGTGCATTTCATCGTAGGAGGATGGCAATTTTTTATTTTTATTCCTATTCATTTTTTTGCAGTTGTTATGTTGTCCACAACATGTGTAGTTAGTTTCCACTTAGGACACTTTTTCTGTATGTAACCATTTACAAAATAGCACGTCTCTGGTCCACTATATTGGAGTCTGGACTCATCATCTATTTTTCTGTATACTGTATAATGGAGTAACATTGAACAGATGTCATATAACTGCTATATACAGTTTGTTTCCCTTAGATGTAGTTTCCTTTGAACCTGACTCTCCGCTTAGACTCCGCTCCATAGATACCAGTGCTTGCATGGCATAGTCCATTAATGTGGTCCTAAAACTGAGAACTGGTCCATTATCGGAGATTTACTTTGGCACGCCAGTAGTGTACAGAGCGCAACATAGTGGCAGAACTCCTCATTTTGCCAAGGAAAGTAATATGAAGTCTATTTATAAAAAATGTGCCTTTGAACTCAATAAAAACCACCTGTTGTGCCACATGTACAGACAGAAACCGAGAACTGTGTAAAAGATGTATAGTGAAGAGATGGCAGTCGCACCTGAGCACTGGTGTCTGAGGGGCCCCAAAGGCCTTCCTGCTACACAAAAAGCCACTTTTATCAATCGCACGTTAGGTTGGGGACCTGACGTCATTGACGCATGCGCAGCAGTAATCCACACTGGTAGGGAAGTAGAGCTAGATGCACTGTGCATGCGCCGATAGTGTAGACAACAGTGAAGACAATGAGATGGGGGCAGTGGGACGAAGTGCAGGGCAGAGTAGTTCTGGGCTCAAACCCATCCATCGATGCACCGAAGACTGAATTTACTGTATGTCAGGAATGGTGGCTGCTACAGATACACATAATTAAGGTATCGTTTTTCTTATCAGGATCAACCCCACCAGTCTTTATAGCGTTGATCCTATTGACCGATGCTCTTTAAAGCATTAGGACCTGATAAATGCCAGATAATCAGATATTCCGCATTTTTAGATGGCCATAGAACAGTATATGAAACGTTTTCAGGTGACTGATATAGATGTTTGTAACTATACAGAGCCATTAAAAAGTATTCGTACCCCTTGAACTTTTCCATATTTTTTCCCATTACACCCACAAACCTAAATGTATTTTATTGAGATTTTATGTGATAGAGCAACACAAAGGAGCAAGTATGTGTGAAGGGAAAAGAAAATGATACATATTTTTAAAAATTTCTAATAAATTAAAATCGGAACAGTGTGGCATGCATTTGTATTTAGCCCCCTGTACTCTGATGCTCCTAAAAAAAAATCCAATTGCCTTCAGAAGTCACCTAATTAGTAAATAGAGTCCACCTGTTTGTAATTTATTCTCTGTATAAATACAGCTGTTCTGTGAAGGCTTCAGAGGTTTGGTAGAGAACATTAGTGATCAAACAGCATCATGAAAACCAAAGAACACGCCAGACAGGTCAGGGATAAAATTGTGGAGAAGTTTAAAGAAGAGTTAGCTCTGATCATCTTATGGAGCACTGTTCACTCCATCATCCGAAAATGGAAGGAGTATGGCAAAACTGCAAACCTACCAAGACATTGCCGTCCACCAAAAATGACAGCCCAGACTGTCCATGTCTGATGGAAAATTAACACTGCACATCACATCACCAAACATGGTGGTGGCAGCATCATGCTGTGGTGATGCTTTTCTTTAGCAGGGACAGGGAAGCTGGTCAGAGTTGATGGGAAGTAAAAATACTTTTTACAAACCTGGAGGAAAACCTGGTAGAGGCTGCAAAAGACTTGAGACTGGGGCTCACCTTCCAGCAGGACAACGACCCTAAACATCCAGCCAGAGCTACAATGGTATGGTTTAGATCACAACATATTCATGTGTTAGAATGGCCCAGTCACAGTTCAGACCTAAACCCCATTGAGAATCTGTGGCGAGACTTAAAAATTGCTGTTCACAAATGCTCTCCATCCAATCTGACTGAGCTTGAGCATTTTGCTAAAATTTCAGCCTCTAGATGTGCAAAGCTGGTGGAGACGTACCCCCAAAAGACTTGTAGCTGTAATTGCAGCAAAAGGTGGTCCTACAAAGTATTGACTCAGGGGGCTGAATACAAATGCACGCCATACTTTCCAGAATTGTATTTATTTTATATTTTGAAAACCCTGTATGATTTTCTCTCCACTTCACACATACTTCATACTTTGTGTTCGTCTGTCACATAAAATCCCAATAAAATAAATTTAACTTTGTGGTAGTAAGGCCTCTTTCACACTTGCGTTGTCCGGATCCGTCGTGTACTCCATTTGCCGGAATTACACGCCGGATCCGGAAAAACGCAAGTGAACTGAAAGCATTTGAAGACGGATCCGTCTTCAAAATGCGTTCAGTGTTACTATGGCAGCCAGGACGCTATTAAAGTCCTGGTTGCCATAGTAGTAGTGGGGAGCGGGGGAGCAGTATACTTACAGTCCGTGCGGCTCCCGGGGCGCTCCACAATGACGTCAGAGCGCCCCATGCGCATGGATGACGTGTCCATGTGATCACGTCACCCATGCGCGTGGGGCGCCCTGACGTCACTCTGGAGTGCCCGGGGAGCGGCACGGACGGTAAGTATACTGCTCCCCCGCTCCCCACTACACTTTACCATGGCTGCCAGGACTTTAGCGTCCCGGCAGCCATGGTAACCATTCAGAAAAAGCTAAACGTCGGATCCAGCGATGCGCCGAAACGACGTTTAGCTTAAGGCCGGATCCGGATTAATGCCTTTCAATGGGCATTAATTCCGGATCCGGCCTTGCGGCAAGTGTTCAGGATTTTTGGCCGGAGCAAAAAGCGCAGCATGCTGCGGTATTTTCTCCGGCCAAAAAACGTTCCGTTCCGGAACTGAAGACATCCTGATGCATCCTGAACGGATTTCTCTCCATTCAGAATGCATTAGGATAAAACTGATCAGGATTCTTCCGGCATAGAGCCCCGACGACGGAACTCTATGCCGGAAGACAAGAACGCAAGTGTGAAAGAGCCCTTATGTGGAAAAATTCAAGAGATATGAATACTTTTTTCAAGGCACTGTAGCTAAGTAGAGGTTGTCTAAGATAACAAAAACTGGAATATCAGCACGCCTGATCATTTGTCCCATCTGGAGATGTCATTATACTAACTTCAGAGTGCTTAAACCAGAAGTTACCTTAACCCCCCGCCTGTCATGAAACAGGACTAGACTCGGGAATGACTGATGGAACGTGCAGTTCTGCAGAATCTGTAAAGCCACGTGTCCCCTTTGTCTGCCTTTAAGGACTCTGCTTTACTTCTAAATCTCGGATCATTGCAGAAATATTCTTGTTAACGACAATTTTGTCTTCTCACCTCAGAGGCCATTATGTCTAACACGAGAATACCGTCACAGCATTGTCAGGCCTGGTTTGGGTCACGCTCCCATGTGCTGAGCAGGATTATGTTACCACCGACAGGTCAGACTTGTTGCTGCAAGGAAAAGTCGGGAAGAGTGTTCTCCGAGAAAGTCATTGCTGAAATTAAACCCCAGCACTATTTCTATCTCCTCCAGGGGGGGCAAGACTTGTGTAGAGTGATTTTTTATGTATCATATCCCACTATGCTGGGTGTCCGGAGAGATCGCTATGCTTCACCTGATATCACTCTATCTGTATACATGTCTGTATCCCCTTCTTCTAGCTCTGTATACTCCATGTGTTACATTTACTTCATACCAGTTACATAGGGTCACTGCTTTATCTCCGAGACTACAAAAATACTGGTGGTGTTATGGCCCTAACTTTTTGTTACTAAAATAATTTTTGTGACACATGGGCTCTTTATAAATACATGTGTTAGAAATTTTTGTTTGTTACTATTATTTGAGTAAAATCTGTGCTTGATATTTACAGTATAATGCATGTAGTCTTACATGAACGGGATGGCTATGGACACTGTTTTCATTGGCGTGGGCATTTAAATTTTTTTATCTTTTTTTTTCTTCTGATTTTTTAAATATATTTTTGGTACTTATGTCTCCCTAGTGGTCATAAAAAGACATCGGGGGGCTGACTCAATTTACTTTTTTTTTTATCCCCATTGCAGAAGGTTCATCTGAAGGAGCCCCTCCCTTGTCACCTCTAGTGTAGCGTGGCCGAGCTTTGTTCGGTCCGCGATACAGGAACATTTGTTTCCTGTACCCGGCCGGACTGAAAGGAAGTGCACACTAAGCTCGGCCACGTTACATTAACCACCTCCGGACCGCCTAACGCAGGATCGCGTTCCGGAGGTGGCAGCCCTGCGCACAGTCACGCATATATGCGTCATCTCGCGATGGCCGAGATTTCCTGTGAACGCGCGCACACAGGCGCGCGCGCTCACAGGAACGGAAGGTAAGAGAGTTGATCTCCAGCCTGCCAGCGGCGATCGTTCACTGGCAGGCTGGAGATGTGTTTTTTTTAACCCCTAACAGGTATATTAGACGCTGTTTTGATAACAGCGTCTAATATACCTGCTACCTGGTCCTCTGGTGGTCCCCTTTGTTTGGATCGACCACCAGAGGACACAGGTAGCTCAGTAAAGTAGCACCAAGCACCACTACACTACACCCCCCCCCCCCGTCACTTATTAACCCCTTATTAGCCCCTGATCACCCCTGATCACCCCATATAGACTCCCTGATCACCCCCCTGTCATTGATTACCCCCCTGTCATTGATCAACCCCCTGTAAAGTTCCATTCAGACGTCCGCATGATTTTTACGGATCCACTGATAGATGGATCGGATCCGCAAAACGCATCCGGACGTCTGAATGAAGCCTTACAGGGGCGTGATCAATGACTGTGGTGATCACCCCATATAGACTCCCTGATCACCCCCCTGTCATTGATTACCCCCCTGTCATTGATTACCCCCCTGTAAAGCTCCATTCAGATGTCCGCATGATTTTTACGGATGCACTGATAGATGGATCGGATCCGCAAAACGCATCCGGACGTCTGAATGAAGCCTTACAGGGGCATGATCAATGACTGTGGTGATCACCCCATATAGACTCCCTGATCACCCCCCTGTAAAGCTCCATTCAGATGTCCGCATGATTTTTACGGATGCACTGATAGATGGATCCGATCCGCAAAACGCATCCGGACGTCTGAATGAAGCCTTACAGGGGCGTGATCAATGACTGTGGTGATCACCCCATATAGACTCCCTGATCACCCCCCTGTCATTGATCACCCCCCCCTGTCATTGATCACCCCCCTGTCATTGATCAACCCCCTGTCATTGATCACCACCCCTGTCATTGATCACCCCCCCTGTCATTGATCACCCCCCCTGTCATTGATCACCCCCCCTGTCATTGATCACTCCCCCTGTCATTGATCACTCCCCCTGTCATTGATCACCACCCCTGTCATTGATCACCCCCCCTGTCATTGATCACCACCCCTGTCATTGATCACTCCCCTGTCATTGATCACCCCCCTGTCATTGATCACCCCCCTGTCATTGATCACCCCCCCTGTCATTGATCACCCTCTGTAAGGCTCCATTCAGACATTTTTTTGGCCCAAGTTAGCGGAATTTTTTTTGTTTTTTCTTACAAAGTCTCATATTCCACTAACTTGTGTCAAAAAATAAAATCTCACATGAACTCACCATACCCCTCACGGAATCCAAATGCGTAAAATTTTTTAGACATTTATATTCCAGACTTCTTCTCACGCTTTAGGGCCCCTAGAATGCCAGGGCAGTATAAATACCCCACATGTGACCCCATTTCGGAAAGAAGACACCCCCAGGTATTCCGTGAGGGGCATATTGAGTCCATGAAAGATTGAAATTTTTGTCCCAAGTTAGCGGAACGGGAGACTTTGTGAGAAAAAAATTAAAAATATCAATTTCCGCTAACTTGTGCAAAAAAAAAAATTTCTATGAACTTGCCATGCCCCTCATTGAATACCTTGGGGTCTCTTCTTTCCAAAATGGGGTCACATGTGGGGTATTTATACTGCCCTGGCATTCTAGGGGCCCCAAAGCGTGAGAAGAAGTCTGGTATCCAAATGTCTAAAAATGCCCCCCTAAAAGGAATTTGGGCACCTTTGCGCATCTAGGCTGCAAAAAAGTGTCACACATCTGGTATCGCCGTACTCAGGAGAAGTTGGGGAATGTGTTTTGGGGTGTCATTTTACATATACCCATGCTGGGTGAGAGAAATATCTTGGTCAAATGCCAACTTTGTATAAAAAAATGGGAAAAGTTGTCTTTTGCCAAGATATTTCTCTCACCCAGCATGAGTATATGTAAAAAGACACCCCAAAACACATTCCCCAACTTCTCCTGAATACGGCGATACCACATGTGTGACACTTTTTTGCAGCCTAGGTGGGCAAAGGGGCCCATATTCCAAAGAGCACCTTTAGGATTTCACAGGTCATTTACCTACTTACCACACATTAGGGCCCCTGGAAAATGCCAGGGCAGTATAACTACCCCACAAGTGACCCCATTTTGGAAAGAAGACACCCCAAGGTATTCCGTGAGGGGCATGGCGAGTTCCTAGAATTTTTATTTTTTGTCACAAGTTAGTGGAAAATGATGATTTTTTTTTTTTTTTTTTTTTTTTCATACAAAGTCTCATATTCCACTAACTTGTGACAAAAAATAAAAACTTCCATGAACTCACTATGCCCATCAGCGAATACCTTGGGGTCTCTTCTTTCCAAAATGGGGTCACTTGTGTGGTAGTTATACTGCCCTGGCATTCTAGGGGCCCAAATGTGTGGTAAGGAGTTTGAAATCAAATTCTGTAAAAAATGACCTGTGAAATCCGAAAGGTGCTCTTTGGAATATGGGCCCCTTTGCCCACCTAGGCTGCAAAAAAGTGTCACACATCTGGTATCTCCGTACTCAGGAGAAGGTGGGGAATGTGTTTTGGGGTGTCATTTTACATATACCCATGCTGGGTGAGAGAAATATCTTGGCAAAAGACAACTTTTCCCATTTTTTTATACAAAGTTGGCATTTGACCAAGATATTTATCTCACCCAGCATGGGTATATGTAAAAAGACACCCCAAAACACATTCCCCACCTTCTCCTGAGTACGGAGATACCAGATGTGTGACACTTTTTTGCAGCCTAGGTGGGCAAAGGGGCCCATATTCCAAAGAGCACCTTTCGGATTTCACAGGTCATTTTTTACAGAATTTGATTTCAAACTCCTTACCACACATTTGGGCCCCTAGAATGCCAGGGCAGTATAACTACCCCACAAGTGACCCCATTTTGGAAAGAAGAGACCCCAAGGTATTTCGTGATGGGCATAGTGAGTTCATAGAAGTTTTTATTTTTTGTCACAAGTTAGTGGAATATGAGACTTTGTAAGAAAAAAAAAAAAAAAGAAAAAAATCATCATTTTCCGCTAACTTGTGACAAAAAATAAAAAGTTCTATGAACTCACTATGCCCATCAGCGAATACCTTAGGGTGTGTACTTTCCGAAATGGGGTCATTTGTGGGGTGTTTGTACTGTCTGGCCATTGTAGAACCTCAGGAAACATGACAGGTGCTCAGAAAGTCAGAGCTGCTTCAAAAAGCGGAAATTCACATTTTTGTACCATAGTTTGTAAACGCTATAACTTTTACCCAAACCATTTTTTTTTTTACCCAAACATTTTTTTTTTATCAAAGACATGTAGAACTATAAATTTAGAGCAAAATTTCTCTATGGATCTCGTTTTTTTTGCAAAATTTTACAACTGAAAGTGAAAAATGTCATTTTTTTGCAAAAAAATCGTTAAATTTCGATTAATAACAAAAAAAGTAAAAATGTCAGCAGCAATGAAATACCACCAAATGAAAGCTCTATTAGTGAGAAGAAAAGGAGGTAAAATTCATTTGGGTGGTAAGTTGCATGACCGAGCAATAAATGGTGAAAGTAGTGTAGGTCAGAAGTGTAAAAAGTGGCCTGGTCTTTCAGGGTGTTTAAGCACTGGGGGCTGAAGTGGTTAACAACAGCAGTAGCACAGAGAAGACACAGCAGGTGCAGGCTGCGCAGCACTGAGCCGGTGGCCGGAGATTCTTTAGAGCGGCAAGCGCTCAGCCGCTCAGGAGGCGCAGCATGAGGGACGCGGCCGCAACGGGCGCCCCCTGCTAAATGGCGCCCTAGGCAACTGCCTAAGTCGCCTTACTGGTGGCGCCGGCCCTGACTACGTCTCGAATCCTGTGGAGCGGTGGTGTAGTGTAATTACAAGCACTGGAGCGAGTAATTGTATTACACTGCACTACCAAGACAAAGTGCAGTGTAATAAAGAGGAAGCTGTGCCTGCATGCAGCGCCGCCTTCTATTCAAACAGCTGATTGGCAGGAGTCCCGGTTGTTGGACCCCTGGCAGTACAGTATTGATTACCTATCCTGATGATAGGTCATCACTTATCAGTGGACAACCCCTTTAACAGTCTCTTTCTTCTCCTTGGTTTCCTTGGCGGTCTCTGACAACCGGGGGCACGACCTGCTTCTCCTAGATTGCAGGGGCAGGGCTTTTAAACCAATGCAGTCCATTCATGGCGCATGCTTGTGAACAGGTTAAAATCAACAAAAATTATTTCCGGGGTCCAAAGCGATATGCACGTCACCGCCTCTTCCTGTCTTTAATCTCCCCGACCGCCAGCTGACATGTCATGCACAAAGTATAAAAGAAAAAATGGTATAAACATACAAAATACAAAGGGACAGCCATAAGCAGTAATAAGAAGGCAGCCGGAGAAAGAGGAGGGGATAGAGGTCTTTCACCTGGTTAGAGAAGATAACAAGACATTTAAGCTGCTAGGCCGTTAACCCTTTGTTGGCCAAAATAAGAGATCATGTCTCTTGCAGTCAGTGACACTTGCCGTGGACGGCTTGGTGACATAAAGCTGGCCATAGACGTAGAGTAACTCTAGCTGACGGTTACTAAGCTTTTACATGGCAGCAGAGGTTCCTGAGTATCTTGCGCCATATTTCCCGGCGAGGTGAACGTCTGTTGGCGTCTATGGAGCTTTCTATTACACAGTAGTAGATTGCACCTAGCATAGCTCTCTAATGAGACACTCGGTGTTTTCATCTCTTGCCATATTCACGATCTCTGCTTGCGGTCAGTGGATCCTGTTTACTTCAGGGGGCTCTGTCCTGATCATACCCAAATGAGACAAGTGGGCTGCTTGTTAGGTGGAAAAGATCTAAAGATCTTGTCTAAAACGACGACAACCTCTGTTCATTTGAAATATGTGGGGGCATATAGACATGACAAGGGTTCTCCTGCTTTGGGTCCTCCCATGTGCTAGAGCAGATGGAGAAGATAAGAAAGAGCTGCTCCTACTGGCCCACATGTATTACATGACCACTAATTTATACAATATTAAAGGGTATTTTCCGAGTGTTTAATACTAGTCACCTATCCTCAGAATAGGTCATCAATATCAGATCAGCAGGAGCCTGACACCTGGTAGAGGCCATGGAGCTCCAGCGAGTTCTGCGCCGTCCATTGGCTAGTCCCTGTGTTTGGTGTCTGTCGCCTTCACTTAAATGGTTTACGATAAGACCAATGAAGGTGACGTCCCTGGCCCAAAAAGAGTCCACGGTGCTCACCAGAGTGCTGCTGCCTCTACTGATTGACAGCGGTGCCGGGAGTCAGGGCCCCACCAATCAGATACGGTTGACCTGTCCTGAGTATTATCAGTATTAAACCCTTTAAATCTTGCCATGAACAGTAACATGGCCAATCCTGAACTTATAAGGAAGCAACTGTTCTGCCACCCTCCCCCTGGTACATGTCCCGTTCGAGCGCATATTTTCATTCTTCTACCTGCAATCCCTGGCAGCCTCAGAATCGCTGTACACTGACTGATAATGTAATACAACAGGATTTGGGAAGTGAATGGAACATTCACATTAGTGTCTTTTTGTCTCCGATTTCCTTGGCTATAAACGGGTTAATCTGCCAGCAACTACACAGCCCAGCCATGTGGGGAAGAGCTGGAGGCAGAGCGTGAATGTAGGGTTCTGGCTGAGCAGTGGGCGAAATTTGCCAACAAAAATGTGCACGATGTAAGGAGCCAAGTTGGCCACCAAAAAGGGCCCTTGAGCCAGTGCTAATTATGTCAACAAGTAGTTCATGCTTAGCCCTCGTTAAGCCGGGTACATCTCCTCGATGAAAGCTGGATGCTGTGCATTGCTAGTTTGTCACACACCACCTTGCATGCGGCTGAAGCTTCTTTCATTTTTGGTGTTGCATCGTCTACTCCTGGCAGGTTCATGGGTCTGGTAGTGCAGGAGCAGATCACAGCACATTATGAAGCATCATTCCCCTTTTTTTTTTCAGACGTCTCGTAAGAATGAAGGCACTGTAGCGTCCAGACATGAACCAAACCCCTTTGAGATGTTTGACTAGTCTACTGGTGCAAGTGTAGAAGTGCCATTGAGTACAGCAGCTCCCAGTGGTAAAATCCAGGACTGATTTATCCATCGGGCAATCCGCGCCGTTGTACAGGGCCCTCTGTAACTTATCACAAGTTAATTGACCTGGTGCAGAGTCTCCTCCTCAGAGGCAGCGCAGAAGACAAGTGCAACACAACGACGATGTAAATCCAGGCTGGAGTCTGGGGCAGCAGGACTTCTGTGGTTGTCAGTTTTTGGACTTCTGTTCCTGGCAGTGCAATGGGCACTACATGAGAGCCAGTGGCGTAACAAGATATGACTGGGCCCCACAGCAAATTTTTGAATGGGCCCCCCGCCTTATATAACTAACCACAGTACCTCTTTGTTTTGGGGATCAGAAGGGTCCTCAACCTCACTTGATTTTTTCCTAACATGTCAGGGGTCCTCCACCTAGTATGTATGTTTTTTTACGCTACCAGCTGTACCCCTTAATCCTGTGGATCGCACAGATTTCTTACATTTTGCTGTGCATTTCCCACCGGTCACTCTTTCTATGGTCAATTGTTCCTAAAAGGAGTCAAGTTCCCAAATGGATTTATTTTGTAATTTCCACGATTAGCAAAAAAAATGACCTATGGACCTCCGTGTATCAAGACTGCTGCTTTAAGAGGAGTTCTAACCTTGCAGCAACCTAATGACATCATCATTTTTCACCTTCCAGAGCTCTTATGAAGTACATCCTCTATGGGATGTGTGGGGCGCAAAGGTTTTCGCAGTCATGAAGGCAGATAGCTCGCATGATAAATGGTCTTGGAAGGCAGATCATTTTTCTACCTACCCTAAATAACACAACACACGCTTTGGTTACTTGCATCTGCTAGCAGACAATTGATTTAACCCATTAATGGCGATGGTCTTCTTCCAAACTGATCAGTCAATGGTTTACAGAAAGGAATTTGTGTTTCGGGATGATATGAATAAAGCTCCTTTTAGAAAAGGTCAGTTGTATGACAAACTATGGAAACTTAATTAGTGGGTGCAGTTGCTCGCTGCGCGCCATCCTGGGGGCATGGAGAGAGGGCACAGAGCACCATCCTGTAAATAAATGTGATATAGTGAACCATTGGTGACAACATTTCATTTATCGGAAACAGACCCTTTGAAGATCATTCATGTCAGCAGCCAGCCACTAGGGGGCGATATTTACAGTTAAATCCATGTAACGCCTTCGCTGATTTTCCACACACAGCAAAAGTCCTGGCCACTGGTGTGCACAGAACCTCAGCCTGACCCAATTCACATACATGAAGTTGTGTTACAGTTCTGTGTGCAGTAGGTGGCCAGGAGTGTCACTGTGCACGAGAAGTGCTTGAAACCACATCTATCCCATAGGTTGGACCCCTCTGTGTCCCTCTCTGTAATGTGTGTCCAGGATATTGCTGCTTTCACTAGCTCTCATGGATTAGCACAGGTTCTTTCCTGTGTTGCTTTTCCCTCTTCACTGATGTTGAGGAGTGTGGGCAGATTTTACCTTGTGTGCCATTGCTTTCTCTACACTTGGTCAGTGTATGCTGTTCTCCCCCTGCAAACTGCCCTGTTTTGTGCTTTCCTCCCAATCTGCAGCCTGTATGAGCTGCCCTCCTTGGATTCTTTTCTCTTTCTCCACTTCCTGATCTGACTAGTACAACCACCTTCCCCTCCCTGCTGCTACCTCTAACACAGAGAAGGAAGAGGGAGAGCAGAGAAAGCCTTTACAAACGGGTGCAGTCTGCAGCACCCGTAGCTAGGTGACAGACTGTTACACATAATCTGCTAAAGAAAAACTGTAAAAAAATAATAATGAAAGCCGTTCAGAGAGTATCTAAAGTATCCAATTTAGGAAGAAACGGAACAATAGAATAATCAGGGCAAAGGTGTCCATCGCTTTTAATGAGGATCTGTCCTCTCTCCTGACATGTTTGAGTAGTTACTAGTATTTTGCATGAAATAACAATTCTGGGGCATCTTTTTCCTGTGAATGTGCATTGTGCTGTTCCTCTTTTATTCCTTCTATAAATGAATGAATAAATTGATAATTGGGTGTTACCGTTCTCCTTGTCAAAGGGGCGTGTAGCTACACTCTTAGCAATGATTGGACAGCGACCAACAGTGCAGGCACACACCCCAAACGGTCAGTCTATTCATATACTTCTAGGAGGAATAGCGGAGGGACACCACAATGCAAAGTTATTTCCCCAAATTCTCATCTAAAACAGACAAGTCAGAACAGCTGGCAGATCCTCCATTAGGCCTAGTTCACACTTCAGTGTTTTGGTCAGGGATTTTAATCGGTTATATTGAGCCAAAACCAGGTACGAGTAAAAAACACAAAACAGGGGCAATTCTTTCCGATATATCTAATCTCTGAGCAGACTTCACACCTGGTTTTGGCTCACAATCACTGATGGAAATCACTGATCAAAACACTGAGGCCTCGTTCACACTTCAGTGTTTGGTCAGTGATTTGTAAGCCAAAACCAGAAGTGAAGCCCTCACAGAGATGATGGAAAGTTCTGCACCTATTCTGTGGTTTTGACCCACACCTGGTTTTGGCTCACAAATCATCAATGAAAATCACTGACCAAACACTGAAGTCTGAACGAGGCCTGACTTAGTTTTGATGGTTAGTTTTGATGTTCTGCCCGTTTTTTTTTTTGCTGTTCCTTGAAATGTAATGGGTAAGATAGACCTCAGGTCAAGACTTGTTATGTAGATTATAAATATACTGTAATGGTTTTAGCAGATGTCTGCTTGGTACATGGCAGAACGCCGGAGGAGAACCTGATACCAGGGAATGGAAGCCCTTCCATCTCATATGTACTGTGGAAGCAAGACTGGGAATTTATGTTCTGCTGTCATTAGTGAAGGAGTGATAAGATCCATGCTTGCAGCGTCTTGACTGTTGTACTGAGAAAATACTGAGCGGCACGTAATATTAAATTAGGGATCAAGGTCACCGTGAGGTGGCAAGTGGGCTCTAAAAGGTGGCTTTATACAGTGCCTTTGAAAAATTATTCATACCCCTTGAATTTTTCCACATTTTTTCACGTTACACCCACAAATGTAAATGTATTCTATGTTATATTCTTCTTTGCAAAATAGCTGAAGCTCAGATTGGATGGAGAGCGTCTGTGAACAGCAATTTTCAAATCTTGCCACAGATTCTCAATCGGATTTAGATCTTGACTTTGACTGGACCATTTTAACACATGAATATGCTTTGATCTAAACCATTCCATTGTAGCCTTAGCTGCATATTTAGTCATTGTCCTGATGGAAGATGAACCTCCACCCCAGTCTCAAGTCTTTTGCAGCCACTACCAGGTTTTCCTCCAGGATTGCCCTGTATTTAGCTCCATCTTCCCATCAACTCTGACCAGCTTCCCTGTCCCTGCTGAAGAAAAAGCATCACCACATCATGATGCTGCCACCACCATGTTTCATGGTGGAGATGGTGTGTTCAAGGTCATTTTCTGTCACACATAGAGATTTGCATTTAGGCCACAAAGTTCAACTTTGGCCTCATCTGACCAGGGCACCTTCTTCCACGTTTGCTGTCCCCTACATGGCTTGTCGCAAACTGCAAACGGGACTTCTTATGGCTTACTTTCAGAAATGGCCACTCTTCCATAAAGACCAGATTTGTCGAGTACACGACTAGTAGTTGTCCTGTGGACAGATTCTCCCACCTGAACTGTGGATCTCTGCAGCTCCTCCAGAGTGACCATTATCCTCTTGGCTGCTTCTCTGATTAGTGCTCTCCTTGCCTGGACTGTCAGTTTAGGTGGAAGATCATGACTTGGTAGGGGTGCAGTTGTGCCATACTCCTTCCATTTTTGGATAATGGATTGTACAGTGCTCCATGAGATGTTCAGAGCTTGGGAATTTTATTTTATTTTTTTGTCTTTATCAATTTGAATAGTAAACATTCAAAACAAACCCCAAATTTCTCGGGGCTGCCTCTAGCAACATATGTCATTTTATACATTGGCAAAGCCTCTTCTATAAGTTGCATCCAATGTTGGACTGATGGGACTTTAGGGGGCTTCCAGTTCAGCAGGATAGACTTCCTAGCATAGAACATTAGAAGTCGATATAACCTCTTAGAGTATTTGGTCTGCAACAAATCATCCACCAGTCCTAACAAGCTGTTTTCCGGGGAGCATAACCGCCGGCAACCCCAACTTCAAATTCAGGAACTCATGAATTGCTGACCAGAATTCCGCAATTTTCAGGCACTCCCAGGTCACGTGAATTAGGCTGCGTTCACACGGGCGAGATTTCCGCTCGGGTGCAATGGGGTAGGTGAACGCATTGCACCCGCACTGAATCTGGACCCATTCATTTCAATGGGGCTGTTCAGATGAGCGATGATTTTCATGCATCACTTATGCGTTGCGTGAAAATCGCAGCATGCTCTATATTCTGCGTTTTTCACGCAACGCAGGCCCCATAGAAGTGAATGGGGTTGCGTGAAAATCGCAAGCATCCGCGGATGCGGTGCGATTTTCACGCATGGTTGCTAGGTGACAGTCTATACACTGTATTATTTTCCCTTATAACATGGTTATAAGGGAAAATAATAGCATTCTGAATCAATTGAGGGTTAAAAAAAAATAAAAAAATTAACTCACCTTCTCCTCTTGTTCGCGTAGCTCCCTGTCTCTTCTTTACTTCTCAAAAGATGAACTATGGGCTAAAGGACCTTTGGTGACGTCAGATCACATGCTCCAATCACATGGTACATCACCGCCGGTGATGGACCATGTGATTGGAGCATGTGATCTGCCGTCACCAAAGGTCCTTTAGCCCATAGTTCATCTTTTGAGAAGTAAAGACCGGGAGAACTACGTGAACAAGAGGAGAAGGTGAGTTAATTTTTTAACCCTCAATTGATCACCTACTAAGCATTCTGTATTCAGAATGCTATTATTTTCCCTTATAACCATGTTATAAGGGAAAATAATAACATCTACACAACACCGAACCCAAACCTGAACTTCAGTGAAGAAGTTCGGGTCTGGGTACCACAGTCGGTATTTTATCACGCGCGTGCAAAACACATTGCACACGCGCGATAAAAACTGAACATCAGAACGCAATCGCAGTCAAAACTGACTGCAATTGCATTCCTACTCGCGCGGGTTTGCCGCAACACACAGGGACGCATCCGTAACTAATCCGGACACGCTCGTGTGAACCCAGCCTTAGAGTGCCAACTTCTCTATTGTATCTCGTACATAACGAGCTGTTAAGTCGACGCATCCGCTCTAGTCTGACTGGGGTTAAATAAACTCTATGTATCCACTTCACTTGTATCAGCTGATCCCTGGCACTTATGACTGTATTCCTCCAGTTATGTATAAGCTCCTTCTCACGCCTATCTTCTAATCTCGGAATATCCTTCTGCCACCTTGTCAATGCCCAGGTCAACGGGGAGGCTAGTTGGGAGATAAGCACTGAATAAAAAGACGATACTGGCTTACACAGACCTGTCCGTATAACTATTTTTTCAATATCTCCATATTCTATCTTGACTCTGCCACTTTTAAATTGTTCTACACAGGCGTGCCTTAATTGGAAGTATCTAAAGAGGCTATTCCGATTTGTTTGTTGGTGTAACGTGAAAACATGTGGAAAAGTTCATAGAGTATGAATACTTTTTCAAGGCACCGTATATCTTTATTTCTCTCTGTTTTTGGAATGTATTGCTTAGGTCTGTGGTTGCCAAAATCATGTCAATGAGAATCAGAAGGCGTTAGCGTGTAATAAGCATGGCACGGAAGAAGGGCCTGTTGGATCACATGTTTGACCATAAACACAATTCACCACTAAATCCCTCTTTATCATGATAGAAATTGGGTGATGTCCATTGCCCTCACAGACATGTATACGTGTATACTGTAGCATCAAGCTCTGCTGGTAGTGAGGAATATAGTGCAGGACCACACCATTGTTAGGAAATGATGAAGATGACAGATTTTTTCCAGTGATTTTAAAGGGGTTGTGCAGGCAGTATATATTGATGACCTATCCTCAGGCGGTGCTCCATCTGAGTGCTGCTTCCTCTTCATTACCCTACGCGTTGTGGTGAATGGAGCAAGTACTTGTAACTATACTGCACTTCAGAGACGATGGGCAGTGTAATGACCTCCGTCTCCTCTTCAGCTGATCGGTGGGGGTGCCAGGTGTCGGACCATCACCGATCAGATATTGATGACCTATACTACCTGCTCAACCCCTTTAATTCATAACCCCAGCAGCTTTCTCTCTGTTACCCGTTCAGGACATTGCACACACAGTTGGGCTAGGCAGGCATGTGTACGGGGGGGTGTCGGGAGAAACAGCAGTTATGCGAGCAAGCAGCTATATAATGTGTATGGCCAGTTTAAAGTGGTCTTCTGAGACTTTGCTATTGTTTGCGTATCCTCAGAATACGTCATCAATATTCGATCAGTGGGGGTACAACTCTCGGCACCCCTTAGACAGGGATGTAAATAGGGGAGGGTTGGCGGGCGTTTACTCCGGGTTCTGGGAGCCATTCTGCCTCCGTCAGGGTATTCAGATGCAGGGCTAGGTGAACAAACTGATTCTTTGTCCTGGGTGGACTAGGATGCTGCCATATTAGGCTACTTTCACACTCGCGTTCGGTGCGGATCCGTCATGGATCTGCACAGACGGATCCGTTCAGATAAATCAGCCGTCTACATCCGTTCAGAACGGATCCGTTTGTATTAATATGTAACATAGCCAAGACGATGAAAGTCAATAGAGGACGGATCCGTTTTCTATTGTGCCAGATTGTGTCATAGATCCGTCCCCATTGACTTACATTGTGTGTCAGAACGGATCCGTTTGTATTAATATGTAACATAGCCAAGACGATGAAAGTCAATAGAGGACGGATCCATTTTCTATTGTGCCAGATTGTGTCATAGATCCGTCCCCATTGACTTACATTGTGTGTCAGGACGGATCCGTTTGGCTCAGTTTCATCATACGGACACCAAAACGCTGCAAGCAGTGTTTGGTGTCCGTCCCCAGAGCGGAATGGAGGCAAACTGATGGATTCTGAGCGGATCCTTTTCCATTCAGAATGCATTAGGGCAAAACTGATCCGTTTTGGACCGCTTGTGAGAGCCCTGAACGGACCTCACAAACGGAAGGCCAAAACGCCAGTGTGAAAGTAGACTTGGTTATATGTCTGCTTTTCCAAAATCATTAAAGATTCTTTCAGACGTGGAGGGTTAAAGATCCTCGAGCTGCTTCAGAGCATGCAGCCTGATACTATACGACCCCTGCGTGCTTAGGGCCAGTTATTGATTCTGTAATCGGTGCTGTTGAAAAACAGATGGGCCTGCATTGTCTACCAAGATTTCCAACTCCAATGCCAAAAACGGTCAGAGAACACATGTGCTGAGCTACAAGGAAGTTGTTGTTTGAGTCTGGCAGGGACCCAGAAAGCTGGAATCCCCTCCGCCAGTCCTCGGCAAGTTGAAGCTCTGAGTTGTGAGGATTACAGTGCATGAAGTGTAGAGACCAACAGGCCTGAAGTTCTATAATGGCAAAAAGATCAATCCCTTAAGGTGGATTTTATGGAATATTTCAATGAAGCATAATAACAAGGGGTGCTTCAGTGGAGGGAAGTAAAAGTCTAATCAGAAACCGTAGTTTGGAATATGGTGACAATCAGAAACACCTGTACATTAACCCTCATTAG
Source organism: Bufo bufo (assembly GCF_905171765.1). Classification (NCBI taxonomy): domain Eukaryota; kingdom Metazoa; phylum Chordata; class Amphibia; order Anura; family Bufonidae; genus Bufo; species Bufo bufo. The sequence goes on along the minus strand of NC_053398.1, from coordinate 120,014,392 downwards.
ACCTCAGATCAGACCCCCAATGTTAATCAGACCTCAGCTCACAGCCCCAGTCAGACCCCTAATGTTAATAAGACCCTTAATCAGATCAGATTTCAGATCAGACCCCCCAATGTTAATAAAACCCCAGTTAGACCTCAGATCACAATCAGACCTTAGCTCAGACCCCAATATGAATAACCCCCAATCAGACCTCAGATCAGCCCCCCATGCCTCAGATCAGCCCCCATTCCTCAGATCTGCCCCCATGCCTCAGATCAGCCCCCCATGCCTCAGATCAGCCCCCCATGCCTCAGATCAGCCCCCCATGCCACAGATCAGCCCCCCATGCCACAGATCAGCCCCCCATGCCACAAATCAGCCCCCATGCCACAAATCAGCCCCCCATGCCACAAATCAGCCCCCCATGCCACAAATCAGCCCCATGCCACAAATCAGCCCCCATGCCACAAATCAGACCCCCAGGCCTCAGATCAGCCCCCCATGCCTCAGATCAAATAAAATAAAAAATCCAATTACCTCTCCTGCTCCCGGAGCCGCCGATCCTTACCGCCAGCGCTTTTTTTTTTCCTGCCGTCGGCTGTGCTGTGACTCGATGCACACAGCGTGAGGTCACAGAGCGTCCTCGTGCTCTGCGCAGCCATAGCACAGCCGACAGCAGAGGACCAGGAATCGGTGAGTACAGAGCCTTCACCGCTTCTCGGTCCTCCAGTACTTATGAGCTCTTCCATAATGGAAGCAATCATTAGTATTTGCCCCATAAGACGCAGTGACATCCCCCCCCCCCCCCCCACTTTGAGAGGAAAAGTGCATGTCATGGGGTGAAAAATAAGGTGTATATATATATATATATATATATATATATATAAATAAAATATTTTTTATGGACAGAATGGCTGGAAAGGCTTACTCAGCCAATCACTGGCTGAGGTGGGTTACTGCCGTGGTCAGTAATTGGCTAAGCGGTCATGCCTAACCTGTCCTGATTGGGACTAGGAACTGGAGCAGCATTGGAATAGAATTGGTGGGGAAATGATGAGGTAAGCAACGATTCTTTTTTTTACTTTTAAAGGGATTCTGTCACCTGGATTTTGCCTATGGAGCTGCGGACACGCGCTGCTAGATCGCCGCTAGCACGTCCTCAATATACATTCCCTATAGCTGTGAGTGCTTTTCTTTACACAAAAAAACTTTTATATATATGTAAATGAGGCAAGTAAGGAGCCCAAGGGGCTGTTACTAACGTTTTTGGAGCCCAGCCACGCCCAATGTGAAGGAGTCCATCACCGCCCCGCATCCTCCGCATCTCCTCCTTGCTCCCGGACGTCAGAAAGTTCGAGCGCCGTAATCTCACAGCTAGCGCATGCGCAGTTCGTTCCCTGAGGCTGATGCCAGCACAGGGAAGGAACACTATGTCGGCACTGAGATGCCGCGTACTCGCGCATGCAGGAGATTACGGCGCTCTAACTTGGTGACCTCTGGGAGCTAGGAGGAGACTCGGAGGATGCGGGGCGGTGCTGGGCTCCTTCACTGTGGGCGTGGCTGGGCTCCGGAAACATTAGTACAGCCTCTTGGGCTCCTTACTTGCCTCATTTACATATACAGTACAGACCAAAAGTTTGGACACACCTTTTCATTCAAAGAGTTTTCTTTATTTTCATGACTATGAAGGCATCAAAACTATGAATTAACACATGTGGAATTATATACATAACAAACAAGTGTGAAACAACAGAAAATATGTCATATTCTAGGTTCTTCAAAGTAGCCACCTTTTGCTTTGATTACTGCTTTGCACACTCTTGGCATTCTCTTGATGAGCTTCAAGAGGTAGTCCCCTGAAATGGTCTTCCAACAGTCTTGAAGGAGTTCCCAGAGATGCTTAGCACTTGTTGGCCCTTTTGCCTTCACTCTGCGGTCCAGCTCACCCCAAACCATCTCGATTGGGTTCAGGTCCGGTGACTGTGGAGGCCAGGTCATCTGGCGCAGCACCCCATCACTCTCCTTCATGGTCAAATAGCCCTTACTTTCAAAGTTTTCCCAATTTTTCGGCTGACTGACTGACCTTCATTTCTTAAAGTAATGATGGCCACTCGTTTTTCTTTACTTGGCTGCTTTTTTCTTGCCATAATACAAATTCTAACAGTCTATTCAGTAGGACTATCAGCTGTGTATCCACCTGACTTCTCCTCAACGCAAATGATGGTCCCAACCCCATTTATAAGGCAAGAAATCCCACTTATTAACCCTGACAGGGCACATATATGAAGTGAAAACCATTTCAGGGGACTACCTCTTGAAGCTCATCAGGAGAATGCCAAGAGTGTGCAAAGCAGTAATCAAAGCAAAAGGTGGCTACTTTGAAGAACCTAGAATATGACATATTTTCAGTTGTTTCACACTTGTTTGTTATGTATATAATTCCACATGTGTTAATTCATAGTTTTGATGCCTTCATAGTCATGAAAATAAAGAAAACTCTTTGAATGAGAAGGTGTGTCCAAACTTTTGGTCTGTACTGTATATAAAATAGTTTTTTTTGCCTAAATAAAAGCACTCACAGCTATGGGGAATGTATATTGCGGATGTGCTATCGGCGATCTAGCAGCACATGTCCGCAGCTCTATAGGCAAAATCCAGGAGACAGAATCCCTTTAGCCTATTCTGGCCCTCATTAAAACTATTTTGCTATCCCGGAAAATCACTTTTTGCTGTTGTTTTTATTGACTTTCTTGGACGACCAATCTCATAGCCCTCATTAAATACATATGTTCTGTTTTTCCCATGTGCGTACAATGGAGGAGACAATTGCATTGAACCATGCCCTTGGTCAGTATTTTCCGGGGAAGACTTTTCATCGAAACAGTTACATAGTTTCATAGTTAATATGGTTGAAAAAAGACATAAGTCCATCAAGTTCAACCAAAGGAAAGGTGGGGACGCGAATCCCAGAAGGAAGTGAGACTCATATTTCTACCCGTTTTCATAAGCATTAATGGTATTTACTTTTAAGAATTTATCTAAACCAGGGATGTCCAACCTGCGGCCCTCCAGCTGTTGCAAAACTACAACTCTCAGCATGCCGGGACAGCCTACAGCTATAAGCCTATATCAATCAGGGCATGGTGAGAGTTGTAGTTTTACAACAGCTGGAGGGCCGCAGGTTGGGCATAACTGATCTAAACCCTATATAAAACTGTCCTCTGTTCCTGCTGTGACCACGTCTTACAGTAAAGAAGCTTTGACACTTCTGGAGACTGAACTTTTTCTTCTCCAGTCGAAGGCAGTGCCCCCTTGTCTTTTGAGGGCATTTTACATGGAACAGTTTTTCATCGTATTTTTTGTATGGCCTATTTATATATTTGTATAGGTTAATCATGTCCCCCCTTAGACGTTTAATTCTTTTAATCTTTCTTCATAACTAAGACCCTCCCTGCCCCTTATCAGTTTAGTTGCTCTCCTCTGTACTTTTTCCAGCTGTAGTGCCTCCTTTCTGTGGACTGGTGCCCAGAACTGAACTGCATATTCCAGATGAGGCCGCACCAACGCTTTGTAAAGTGGTAATATTACATCCCTGCCCCGCGAGTCCATGCCTCGTTTAATGCATGGCAATATCCTGGTGGCCTTAGAAGCAGCTGATTGACCTTGTATGCTGTTATTCAATCTACCATCCACAAGGACACCCAAATCCTTCTCTATCAGTGACTCTCCCAGTCTGTGACTTAAATGCAGTAATAAAAAAAAACACAGTAAGGTGAATGTCTATTCAGATGATCTATTAAAAGCCCGGTAACATATCATTGTCTATAATTTCACCAGCAGACCTTGATCTCCCTTTCCATTTTCTGAAGCTAAACACAAGGTCACCAGACAAAACATTATTATTATTTTTTTTAATAAAATTGAGTCTTGGTGAATTCTCGTTCTTAATGCAATTTTTGTTATCCCTATTGGTCCTGACAGCTATGGTCACCAATCTGTATTGTGCTGTTCAGTTTTATTTAATAGCACGAGATGTCATCAGTCTGAATTGGAGGTAACATCCGAGCAGAAGAGTCTCTCCTGGGGTTTTGTGTTCTTTGCCTCTTCTTTGTTTTATATGTGCGGCTTTCCTTTTTTTTTTTTTTTGTTATTCCTCATCGTCCTTCAAAATCTTTCCAAAGATTTAAAAGCATCCTATCTTCAGTTACCAATAAAACTAGCACAGGAGGTTCATATAGTAACTTTTATTTTTGTGATATGATCCTTTACAGTTCAATCCCCCTAAAAATATATCATGTAAAGTGAAACGGTCATTAGATATACGCTATAAACTATTGTATGGGTAAGCCAAACTGATCGCTGTGATTGCACTTAGTGGCCCATGAGTGAATATTTCCCATCTTCTATGGTCATGAGAAGCAGGAGCAAGTTCATGTCATGCCAACTGTCTCTGACTACCTTGTGGTTCTGCAGTATATATATAATCCAGACGTTATGGTACAATTTAGGGCCCATTCTTCCTTATTAACTTAAAACACACCTTCAAATTTAATGGGGTTTCCCAATTTACAAAATAAAAAAATAAAAAATTCACATGCCCTGTTAAAGCTTTTAATTTTATTTTTGTTTTATTTTTTTCAATTTTACAAAAAGTCCTAAAATCATGCAGTTTTCTCTTTGATCACTGGGCCTAAAATATGTTAAGTCTTCCTGTTCCCTTTCAGTTGCCATCACATTATCATCACAGGAAGGATATTACCTCTGTATAGATAATACAATAACCACCATTCACACAAAGGTGATATCACAGCTTATCTACTCCCTCCTGACCTCTACACAGGTCACAGAACATGCCTAGAAAACTCTCCCATAGAATTTAATGGGGTCATCTCCTGTCCACTGTGTTTATGGTCCATGTGGCTGCTGTCAAAGAACAGGAAGTATTGACATATTTAAGGCCTAGTGGCCAGTGTGAAAACTGCACAGTTTTAGGATTTAAAAAAAAAAAAAATGTACTGGACTTTGACATGAAAAATAAAAATACACCAAATTCTAAAGAAATATTTTTAATCATAAACTCCTGATTTAAACAGTAGGTCATTCTTTTTAAAGTGTCCCTTTAGTGTCCCTTACTGTAAACATTTCACCACCCATGCTGTGTATATAGACCCTGGGGTCCTCACTCCCTGTTGCTCTTGAATGGATCAGCTCAGATGATGTCAGCATGGTGTCCACCCTCTGTCATCCCCTGCAGAACCCTTGTCCTGAGAATTGTGCTTCTCTATCAGAATGTGGGTGTCATATACTAAAGCCTGTTCTGTGGTTCCCTGGTATCTGTACTAAAAAACGCCTAATGATTACCCTTGTCTTGTAATGTTTCTGGCACATAACTCCACACCTGGTCCCTGAACTTACCACCATAAGTATTGTAATATCAATAATTCATCTCTGCTCATAATCTGAGGCTGAAGATCTAGCACCAGAGGAACGAGGCGCTTGTAATGTGAAGGTCGTACTACAGTGGTCTCACCAGAAAGTCCTCTGCTTTATTGTGGGGAGCAAATAAACTATAAAGGAGAGGTAAACATGATAGATAGATGGTAATTAGCTGTCAGGGGACCTGTTTTAGGGTTCATCCTACTGTTCACCTTGTAAGCATTTAAGGAGTAATTTATCAAGGTGTCTTTTTACTAGAAAGGCAAACCAGTCACCGCAGTTTTTAATATACAGCATTGGCTTTATGGAAATGTGCTTGTGTGCATGGCATTTGGGTTTTTATTTTCCACTTTTCCTAATAATGTTATCTACAGACAGTAGGGGCATTAGACATTTGTATGGACAGTCTTGGATCCGTGGGGGATGTTTCACCATAGACTTTTGTCATATCAGCTGACATCAAGGTCTTATCAGAGGGCAACTAACCACCGAAGCCCCACATTGATCACCTAAATAGGGGTGTCTGGCCCATTACATGATTGAAAAGTGGCCATGCTTGTCTTGTAACTCTCCGTCCACTTAATTGGAGAGTGACCTTGCATAGGTCGTCACTTATCTGGGGTTGTGAAGGGTCTTCTCGGTTAGATCTCCACCCAATAGAGTTATATGGAATAGCAAGTTGATATCTCATAAAAAGTCTGTGATGGATAAACCCCTTTACAAGCAATGTTTAGGCTAAAAAGTTAGCAAATATGACAAAATATTGATGGAAATGTTGTTAAGCTTTTGGTGGCATCTACCTTCCAAATGTACAGGAACCAATGGAGAATGCAGGTATCTGGTTGATTAGAGTAAAGTTGAACAATTTTCATGACTAAGGGTGTTGTCGACTTGTTACCCATCACTTATTCTAGGCCCCACCCTTTACCTAAATAACTCCAGTTCTGGGGCCCAAAACCCTGCTCTAAAAATTACTACCCTCCCCTAACATTGACTCTTTCCAGACCTAATTGTGTACTCTCTCTAAACCCAGTCATGAGGGCCTCCCCTTAAGCCGACAGCCTTAGTCCAGCCCTCCCTTACATCAAAGTCAACAGATGCAACACTTATCTTAGAGATTTATGGCCACCTATAAACGCTGATGTTCCAAAATGCTAGAATGAAATGGTGCTTGAGCTGGGAACCCCATTTTCCACTAGAAGAATTGAGACTATCCCCATAATAATGGTGCATGCTACAAATGATTTGCTGACGGAGGTACAGTTTGGGTCCCTGTAAGTCAATGGGTGCCAGGTTTATACAACACAGATTGTGAGTGGGTCCTAAAAGTGCCTAAATACCAAAGAACTGGATACTGTATGTTTTTTCCTGACACACAATTCTAGAAGGCTTCATTTTCTTGTGGGCTCTGACATACACTCACCTAAAGAATTATTAGGAACACCATACTAATATGGTGTTGGACCCCCTTTTGCCTTCAGAACTGCCTTAATTCTACGTGGCATTGATTCAACAAGGTGCTGATAGCATTCTTTAGAAATGTTGGCCCATATTGATAGGATAGCATCTTGCAGTTGATGGAGATTTGAGGGATGCACATCCAGGGCACGAAGCTCCCGTTCCACCACATCCCAAAGATGCTCTATTGGGTTGAGATCTGGTGACTGTGGGGGCCATTTTAGTACAGTGAACTCATTGTCATGTTCAAGAAACCAATTTGAAATGATTCGAGCTTTGTGAAATGGTGCATTATCTTGCTGGAAGTAGCCATCAGAGGATGGATACATGTTCTCATTCTGTTTACGCCAAATTCAGACTCTACCATTTGAATGTCTCAACAGAAATCGAGACTCATCAGACCAGGCAACATTTTTCCAGTCTTCAACAGTCCAATTTTGGTGAGCTCGTGCAAATTGTAGCCTCTTTTTCCTATTTGTAGTGGAGATGAGTGGTACCCGGTGGGGTCTTCTGCTGTTGTCGCCCATCCGCCTCAAGGTTGTGTGTGTTGTGGCTTCACAAATGCTTTGCTGCATACCTCGGTTGTAACGAGTGGTTATTTCAGTCAACGTTGCTCTTCTATCAGCTTGAATCAGTCGGCCCATTCTCCTCTGACCTCTAGCATCCACAAGGCATTTTTGCCCACAGGACTGCCGCATACTGGATGTTTTTCCCTTTTCACACCATTCTTTGTAAACCCTAGAAATGGTTGTGCGTGAAAATCCCAGTAACTGAGCAGATTGTGAAATACTCAGACCGGCCCGTCTGGCACCAACAACCATGCCACGCTCAAAATTGCTTAAATCACCTTTCTTTCCCATTCTGACAATCAGTTTGGAGTTCAGGAGATTGTCTTGACCAGGACCACACCCCTAAAAGCATTGAAGAAACTGCCATGTGATTGGTTGACTAGATAATTGCATTAATGAGAAATAGAACAGGTGTTCCTAATAATACTTTAGGTGAGTGTATTTCACTGCTGTTATTGTAGAGGCGCAGCAGAAAAAAATGTACCATAAAACATAAACTGCATATTCACATTACCGTACTGATTATTGAAGAAAATGACCTGTCTGAAAATCCACCTCCACCCAACCCAGATTCAGTACGTCTTGCGTGATTAATCCTAGGAACACAAGAAAGTTTCACTTACAGCCCCCTTTATTGGCTGCATGTGAAAACATAGTGCAGACGTAAATCAATCCCATGGGTGAACTGCCCTATCCGCTATATTTGAACCGCATGGCAAAAATACTGAACCCGTTTGGTAGATGAGTGACTGATCTACCAAATTGGCAGGGGATTTCACTATGACATACCTTGGAACTGTGACGTTTTGCTTCTGTGTTTACTACTACTCCCATCTTTTCTACAGTAAAGAAAGATCATCCTGCCCGCCCCCTCTCATTTCCAGGATGGCCGAGCGGTTTTAGCAGAATGTCAGCTTATTGCTGACACTGTGCTTGAAACGGCTGACATCTGTACTGTAGGGACCGCTGTATGGAAGAGGTTAACAGGGAGGGAGTTCCCTCCCTCTCCCATCGGGGGCTGCTGTGCCGCGTCTGTAATAACCTGCTCTATAAAAATATCACATGACCTAACCCCTCAGGTGAATACCGTAAAAAATAAAAATGGTGTAAAAAAAAAGGATTTTTTTGTCACCTTACATCACAAAAAGTGCAATAGCAAAAAGTGATAGGCACACCAAAATAGTGCCAATCAAACCATCATCTCATCCCGCAAAAATCATACCCTACCCAAGATAAAACTATGGCTCTCGGACTATGGAGACACTAAAACATGATTTTTTTTTGTTTCAAAAATGAAATAATTGTGTAAAACTTACATAAATAAATAAAAAGTAGACATATTAGGTATTGCAGCTTCCGTAATAACCTGCTCTATAAAAATACCACATGATCTAACCTTCAGATGAATGTTGTAAATAACAAAAAATAAAAACGGTGCCAAAACAGCTATTTCTTGTTACCTTGCCTCACAAAAAGTGTAATATAGAGAAAACAAAGATCATACATACCCTAAAATAGTACCAACAAAACTGCCACCCTATCCTTTAGTTTCCAAAATCGGGTCACTTTTTTGGAGTTTCTACTTTATGGGTGCATCAGGGGGGCTTCAAATGGAACATGGTGTCAAAAAACCAGTCCAGCAAAATTTGCCTTCCAAAAACCGTATGGCATTCCTTTTCTTCTGCGCCCTGCCGTGTGCCCGTACAGCAGTTTACAACCACATATGGGGTGTTTCTGTAAACTACAGAATCAGGGCCATAAATATTGACCCTTGCTTTGTAACTGGAAAAAATTTATTCAAATGGAAAATCTGCCAAAAAAGTTAAATATTGAAATGTTATCTTAATTTTACATTAATTCTTGTGGAACACCTAAAGGGTTAACACAGTTTGTAAAATCAGTGTTGAATACCTTGAGGGGTGTAGTTTGTAAAATACGGTCATTTTTGGGTGGTTTCTGTTATGTAAGCCTCACAAAGTGACTTCAGACCTGAACTGGTCCTGAAAAAGTGGGTTTTAGAAATTTTCTGAAAAAATTCAAGATTTGCTTCTAAACTTCTAAGCCTTGTAACGTCCCCAAAAAATAAAATGGCATTCCCAAAATGATCCAAACATAAAGTAGACATATGGGGAATGTAAATTAATAACTATTTTTGGAGGTATTACTATGTATTATAGAAGTAGTGAAATTGAAACTTGTAAATTTGCAAATTTTTCCAAATTTTTGGTTAATTTGGTATTTGTTTTATAAATAAAAATTATTTTTTTTACTCCATTTTACCAGTGTCATGAAGTACAAAATATGATTAAAAAAAACTATCTCAGAATGTCTCTGGCTCCTTCACTCCCCATCCTCGGCTGCTTTGCTCGGATCATCTGCTATCAACATCCGCTTTGACAGTGCTGCAACCAATCACTGGCTGCAGCTGTGATTTACCTCCCCCTTGTGTCAGGTGCATTGGTCACGTGATGCAAGAGGGGCAGGTCACAACTTCATGTTGACAGTGGGAGACCTGCGAGGATGGGGAGCAAATTTGCCGGTACCCAGAGGTGGGGAGCAGGTAAGTATGCTTCCCTTTTGCAGGTCTGGCCAGCAGGGGGATTTGCAAAAAAAAAAACCTCGAAAGGTTGCCAACCCCGTCCAAGTGGTAGCCCTGCTGGTGGTTTTTAATGATGTCAAAATAGGCATAAAATACCAATAGAAGTGATGCTTACTGATCTGATGCCACCAGTCCCGTTCCAACACTTCCTGGGTCACTTCTGGTCCCAAAATCCTGGTTCCTGTTATAACGCAGGAAATGGCCACTCACCCAGTCACTGACTGCAGGGGTGCCCCGGCTCAGCCACTGTTTGGCTGAGCAAATCTGTCTTGTGGGTCAAGAGGGACCTGTAGTGGTGGGTAGTGATGAGCGAATCAAAGACTTCGATCTGAATTTCAGGATAAATTTGATTCCCTGCTAAGCCGAATCTCCTCGTGATTCGCGGTAGCGAATCGATTTGACCTGAAATAGTATAAAAAAACTGAAAAAAATAATACTTTCCTTATCCATTCACACTGGCCACCACCATCTTGCTTGAAGATCTTGGCCGAAATCCCGTGCGCAGTGCCGTATGATGTCAACACGCCGCCCAGCATGATGACGTCAAGATTTAGCGCCAGATCTTCAAGCAAGATGGTGGCCCCTGGCCCATCGCGAGCAAATGGATCAGGTAAGTATTTTTATTTTTTATTTAATTTAACACCGGATTATTGCTATCAGATGCCGCGATCATTTATGAACGCGGCATCTGAGGGGTTCAATGATGGGGGACAGCGCAATCGTCACCCAATGACGGCGTAATTGTCAGAAAGTGGATTTTTTTTGCAAAATTCTACGAAGCAGCGGAATTGAATTTTACAAGCGTTTTCTCAACTTTTTTTTTTTTTCCTTTGTGTGGAAAATATGTTTCATCCTATTGAGCTCATTTTCGCCCACTGTGACATGTCAGACCCCTTATTGATAAAGACCCCAATTGATGTTGATAATTCTTTCCAGGCTAACTGATCTGGTCCTCCTATGCACATACAGTGTTTTCTAGGCCTTTTCATATCGCCCTGATTATTTCAATGACTTTGGAGACTGGCAAATTGGTCACAGTTGCTGATGTGTTTTTAATGCACTTGCGTAATAGTCTTTCATAGATCAAATGCAGAGATTTTAAAACCCCATAGATTTTTGGCTCCAGTATTGTAAAGATCTGAAGGTAAATTAACAAATGCGCCAGTCCTGGATTAATGAACAAGCGCTTGTCCCGTGGGAAAAACGGCTGCTATGAAATACATTGGACGTTCACAAATAAACTGTTGATAAATAAAAATAGCAAGTAATATATTTGGAACGCACAGGGAGTCAATGCCGGGAAAAGCCACCCCGCAGAGATAGTAGACACAGGCCAAACTAATGAATGCGACAAGGACTGAAAGTCCACCGCTTTTAAATTGTGTACTCTCGGTTGGATTGTAAGTGTATATTGGCTTGCAGGCATTGTCATAGATGGAGCGATTGCAATGGAAGAAAAGAGGCCCCAGGGGGACTCTACAACATGAAAAAGATCTCACGTTTAGAGAAGATCCTACTCTTAACAAACCCATTTGCTTAGCCACAAGCTGCGCGATGATGTTACATACTGAAAGGCTTGTGCAGCCGGAACACACAGAGAATTGTGGCTATTCAGTCTTCACGCAGCTTCTGTACGTGTTCAATGGAAGAACTAATCGCTCTACTCTGGGCTTCGTGTAACCAAACTTTTAGATGAGATCCTTCAAGCGTTTCGGCACAGCTTATTGCAGCCTACGAGACTTGGTATGTAGCTGTGAAGGCCTTGCCAGTATCTAGTAGGAGAAGCATTTCACTTTGAAAAGAAATACCAATGAACCTGGAGAAACCTTCTTCATAGACGAAGATGATTTATAGGTAGCTCTATATCATTGTGAATGGACAAGGTGAGTCGAAAGCCAGACATCGCCAAAAAGATTTAAGGTGGTGATTTTGAGAATGGTGGAAGGGTTCAACACACAATGATAAGGAAGACATTTATCTTAAAGGGTTTGCCTTTTATTTCAATTTGTGGCTGATGGAGGTATTTGTGGTTACATGATCACCCTGGGTCGCCCTACTGGCCAGCCAGGCATTTCCCCTGCAGTGGCCTAAGGAGAAATGAAGAATACATGGAGACCAGTCATCTGAATGGTCATGTATATAACACAAGGACGGCTCGAGTACACCAGAACTGGGTCTCTAGTAAAGATCTGCTCTCCGTTCTGTCTCACAGAGGGTGCATGTAAGCACCTAATGTTCATATGCCCTAATAGTCCATATGGATGGGAATTGTCTTCATGAGACAGCCTTTTTAAAGGAGTTTTCCCACCATAAGAACTTAGAATAGGTTATAAGTATTTAATCGGTGGGTGTCTGACCCTAGTTCCTTTTGAATGGGTCAGGTGTAAAGGTGGAAAGGTAAATCACATAGTTGTAAGGAGGACATCTATCTTGAAGGGTTTGTCTCATCTTTCAAAATGTGGCTGCTGGGGTGATCAGTGATTACATGATTGCCCTGGGTTCCCCTCCCAGCCAACCAAGCATTTCTCCTGTAGTGGCCTGAGGGGAAATTAAGTGTAACATGACCACAATTAATCTGAATGGTCGTCAATGTGACACAAGGACACCTTGAGTACACCAGAACGTGAGTCAAAAGTAAATATCTCTCTTTTGCCTCATAGAGGATGGTCCTGAGCAGGGGACCCCTCTATAATGCCCCTATGGATTGGAGTTGTTTTCATGAGACTGCCCTTTTAAAGGAGTTGCCCAAACTTAAAGAATGAATTGGTGAAGGTCTAACCCAGGCCCCCCCCCCCCCCCCCCACCATTAATTTCTTTATGGGACTGCTAGAGATAGTTGAGTACAGGGCTTGGCTATCTCCAGCAATCCTACTGAGAATAATTGGAGTGGCATAACGCATGCTCGCTTCAGTCACCCCCAGAACCTCGAGACCATGTTCTTGTGATCAGTGGGGTTCTAGCAGTCAGATAAGTGATATGTTTTATGGTTGGGCAACCCCTTTAAATTACACATCTTCACAAGAGGTGTGATCCTTTTCTTTACTCCAGAGGGTGTGGTTCTTTACTTTTGACTCTCAATATATACAGTATATCAGGGATAGCCAACCCGAGGCTCTCCAGCTGTTGCAAAACTACAACTCCCAGCATGCACACACTGCCTACAGCAGGGCACAGTGGGAATTGTAGTTTTACAACAGCTGGAGAGCCGCAGGTTGGCCATCCCTGCAGTACAACAAAAAATTTGTATGTCAAGATTTTTTGGGTTATTCCCCAGCCTGTTGTCATTCAATAGGTCTTGAAGAATGATCATCATCACACAATAATTTTCTTCTTTATAGGGTTTACTATATTGTTTAATAGATCCAACTCTCCTGTACTTCCCAATGTCAGATGCCATAAACCTATGGTCCTGGATATCTACTGGGGCTAAAAATGTCCAGAATGTTGGAATGTGAGGAGGTTTTTCACAGATATGCTACTTATATAAGTAAGTTTTTTATTTGCCACCAGCAGATTTATTAGAGTCCCGAAACCATCTAGTAGCATCATTCTATTATTTATAGGGATACAGTAGAAATACTTGGATATTTAGAAGATTAGTGCTGCTCTTTGGGTCTCCAGTAGTGCTGTATCCTTCTATTAGATGTAGCATTTGATTGAATGTCCATGTAAATGATGATTTTGTTGTATTGAGCAAGACACCACTTATTTCATATTCTGTCTGTTTGTGTCTCTATCAGACCTAACAAATTCCTTTTCAAGTCAGATCCGTTTGACTCAGCATTCCTAGAGAGACAAGATTAACAAGTGGCTTTAACCTGGAGATATCAATAATGTAGAAGAACATATGCGTAACTCGGCACATCTTTCGACTTGTGTTAGGCCTTTATTCCACAGCCTTATTACATAGTACTGCAGGTTTGCTTTCAGTGGGAAGTTAAAGTAAAATCTTGTTATAATGGGGGCTGGATTTCCCAGAATGCATAGCAGGCAGGAGCCTATAGGCAACCCAGTTTGAAGGGCATGGACAGAATGGGTCATGGAGTTTTGTGCCTGGAAGGGATTTCATAGGGTGGTGGTCACATGATGACAACCTCGTTTTTCCTGCATGAATCTGTTAGGCCCAGTTCACACTTCAATTTCTTGGTCAGTTGTTTCCATCAGTTATTGTGAGCCAAAACCAGTAGTGAACTGTACACAGAGAAGGTACCGAATGGAGAAATGTCCTCCTGTTCTGTGTTTTTGACCCGCACCTGGTTTTTGCTCACAATAACTGATGGAAATAACTGACCAAATAACTGAAGTGTGAACTCAGCCCTAGAACTCATGCACACGACCGTATGTATTTTTTGCTCCGCAAAACACGGATTCGCAAAAAATACGGAAGGTGTATGTGTGCATTCCTTATTTTGCGGAACGGAACAGCCGCCCCTAATAGAACAGTCTTATCCTTGTCCGTAATGCGGACAATAATAGGACATGTTCTGTTTTTTTGCTGAAGGGACATGCGGACATACGGAGTAACTTCCGTTTGTTTTCCCTTTGCGGACCCATTGAAATGAATGATTCCGCATACGGTCCCAGGGGAGCACCACCAGTGAGGTGAGGTGAGGAGATTGCCAGGTAGGGACAAGTGGGCAGCGGAAAGGCTTTGGACAATGAGCGCTTTCATTGTGGAAGTGTTCATCTCTGCATATTCAGCTGTATCTCTGTATTAACCAGTATGTTTTGTAGCACCATATGTAATGTTTTCCAAGTATGCCTTTAGCAGTAAGGTTGGAACGAAGGGGTTAGGTTGAAAATTTGGCAGAAAGTAGGGAAGTCCTTTCAGTTTTCGCCTCAGGTAGCAGAAAGGCTAGATGCACCCCTGTACGGTCCGCAAAAAAAAAACGGAACCGACACGGAAAGAAAATACATTTGTGTGCAGGAGCCCTTAGCCTATAGTTGGCTGCTCACATGACACATTTCTGCCAGCAGGGGGCGTATTATGACGTTGAATATGTAATAGTACGTTCACAGTTGCGTATCTAAACCCGACAGCCTGTTTCGGCAAAAAACTCTGTTGTACCCCTGTTCTCACTACTTGTACAAATAAAGGAGAGGGGTAACAAGAAGGGTGTTCTAGCTCCGGAGTATAGGAGGAGGCCTGCAGTGTTTTCTGTGAAAGAATAAGTCTACATGCACACAAACATTAGGACTCCGTACTGCAAAAAAGTAGTGCATGCTCTACTTTTTTGCGGTGCGGAGGCACGGCCTGAAGCACCACGGAAGCACTCCGTAGTGCTTCCGTGGGGTTCCGATCTGTGCCTCCGTTCCGCATCTCCGTGATTTCGGACCCATTCAAGTGAATGGGTCCGCGATCCATGATGCATAATGCACACGGCCGGTGCCCGTGTATTGCGGACCCGCTGTATGTGGGCCGCAATACGGCCATGGGGGGCACACCGTCGTGTGCATGCAGCCTAAGAGGACACAACTGTGGAATTTTCATTTTTTTACCTTGATGTGAGCAAAGGAAATGAAAATGCACCGATGTGAATACTGGGGGGAGAGAGAGGGCACTGCTATGACTACTGGGGGAATAGGGCCACTGGCATGATTTTTGTTAGGGAGACTACGTTGACTGCTCTTGGGAGACCTACTGTGACTTTTGGAAATGAGATGCAGTTGCATCCTCGGCAACCCCCGGCGTTACTTCAACGATTGAATGGCAAATAAATTTAGTTCAGTCTGGGAACATTTACATAGATATCTGGGGCTGTTACAATGTCGCCTTTGTCTAGCAACATAATGCAGAATAACGGATAGAAAAGCTTTTGCCGAAGCATGAACATAGCAAGAGACTCTGTAAATTGAAGTGGAATTCATTGGTGGCTTGTTTTTTTTTTTTCAGACTTTGTTGGGCAGTCAGCAGGCCATGAAATAACAGACTTCCCACGTGAAAACAGGCATGGAAATGTGCTGTGGAATGTCTCTGCCGCCTCCTCAGACGCTGTGCAAACACTGCCCCTACTCGAGCTGCACTTATATAATATCCACTCTAATATTATTGACTTTTAACGCAGGGTGTTATTCACTCTTGTAACTCTTCAGATGCTGGGGCCTTACTAAAATGTTCTCCCCGCCAGACCCTAAATCACACTTTTCAGCCTGGCAAACATGTTCAGGAAGAATAATGCCATTAAAAGGTCATCTGCAACTGGTATTTTTAATTCATATTCCCCGGTGGGTAATAAAATAGTTTCTAATGTATTCGGTGCCTTATACGCTTGTCTACTTATGCGACATAATAACTTCTCCAGCTCCTGCTGCCTCATATATTACCGGGTTAGGCAACACGCGCTATGAAGGCCCAAGCACCCTAGGTGACGTCTTATAGAAGACGACCTGTGGGTGTAAGTAGCTTCGGAAGGAAAAGATGATCTAGTAAGGGATTTTCACCCTAAAATGAATAAACTTTTGGGTGAGGTTTTTCCATGGTTCCATTGGTGCAACTATCAAGGTAACAGGCATAGCAACTGATATAGTGCCAAATGGCTAGGGAAGGGAGGGACTTCTCAACTCAAAAATGAGATGTAGTTAGTGTTTACTGTGCGTAATGGGAATGAGAGTGGAAGATTGGAGACCAAGGAAATACACAGCAAATTGCTTAAAATTCCATTCAAGTTCGATTCGGCCAAGTAGATGGAGAGTGTTCAGATTGTCTGGAAAAGAAGAAGTAGAAGAAGCTCACACAAAATTTGTATTTGCTAGAGTCAGAACCTTATGAGTCAAATTTCCAAACTTTACAATGGATTTCCCATCTCTACACGACAAGAACAAGATTTTCATACACTGTTAATTCCCTGAATCCTCTTGCTGTTAAAGGTGGCCCAGTTGTGTTGGCTCATTTTCAACTTTTGAAGCACGGCCACACTTGTCTTAGTGGTCAGCTTGGGTTTCCTTCTAACGCCTACTGATGCAATCGCTTCCTACAAAATTGCCATTACGATGCATTTGAGTTTAGGAAATTAGATTGAGGTCTGATGTAAGTGATCACAGCCAATGCTGAAGATGTTGGGAGAAGTATGAATTACGGAAAACATCTCAATCAAAAGTCCTTAAATAAGGAAATCTGGATGCTGGGAATCCATCAATGCTGAGAATGACAGGAACCCATTTTCTTGTTCACAATTTAAATGAAGAGTTGGACTGAGATTCTTTGAGCCCACCATAGGATTAGTTATAATTATACAGAACTTGATCAACTTTTACTAATTAATAGAAGATCTAAGAGGTTATTTTTGAATCTTCCCATGAAAAAGTAGATAGTGGTGACAAGTTACTAGCTCCAGATGAGGTTGTCTTCTGTTAATTCTTTGGGGCACAGTTGTGTCACTGGGCTATTATTATGTCTAGGTCTTCTGGTGGGACACTCTAGTTGTAGTAGTGGGTGTGGTAGGTGACCCATCATCTGGACACCTGTCTGACGTGTCATGAAGAGAGCTTTGTAGGACAACCCCTTTAATACAACTGTTCAAGGGGTGCCAAAACTTAGTTTAAAAGGTGTGTCTGAAAATACAAACTTATCCCCTATAACAGGGATTGCCAACCTGTAGCCCTCCAGCTGTTGCAAAGCTACAACTCCCAGCATGCTTGGGCAGCCTACAGCTATCAAGGAATGCTGGGAGTTGGAGGGGCGCAGGTTGGCCATGCCTGCCCTATAAGATTTGTCTGACCACTGGGACCCCTACTGTCCCTGGGAATGGGGGGTCCCTTATAAATGGAGCATCAGTTTGAGCATGCACACTTCAGCTCATTCAACCTCTGCGGGACTACCAGAGGTAGCAGAGTCCGGCGCTCAGCTATTTCCTCAGTGCCATAGAGAATGACATGCTTAACCACCGCTCCATTCATTGAGAGCGCACACGACCCCTCTTTCTCATGGTCGGTGGAGGTCCAAGTAGTTGCACCCCTACTGATCAGATTCTTATCCCCTATCCTTTGGACAGAGGATATTTTATTATTTTGGAACAACCCCTTTAAGTATTAGTTTACATGCAAAAAATGTTATTTTGAACCTTTACATTCAATTCTGTTCCTGTCAATTTGCCATTCAGCCTCAGCAGCAGGGAAGTCGGAGCTTAACTGTGTCTCATCATCGTAAATCACTTCTCACATTAAATATTATTGACTAATATTCTAAACGTGTAATTAATATTGAATATTTCGGATCAGAGCTATTGGTCGCCGTGTCGTTTAAATAAAGAAAAAACAACAAAGAGATTACAACTGTTTTTATTTTAAGCTCCCTGCCCGGGGCTGACGTTGATATATCTATCGGGTCCATATTTTTAAGAGCAAGAATGTCATACAGTGTCTGGAAAATGAAATCAATAGGTGTATTTATGTCTTGTGATTGTAAAGTCTATCGAGATTTAAGGCACTATTAAGACAACATTATTTTTATGATCAGCTTATATCAATACCAGCAGAACTTCTGTGTGTATCGCAGGGCTGCAGTATACACAGTGACGGGAAGCAGGGGTAGGCATGGGCTTCTTGTCTTTGCATTCATCATTTACCTATAAAAAATAAATAAAAAAGCCAACATAGAGTCAAAAAGTTAAAATAAAGCAAAAAGTAAAGAATAAAGTTAAAATGAAAGTAAAAATATGAAAATAATATTTGTTCAAACATTCTCCTTTTGCTGGGATCGTACTCGGTGATTTTTTTGGGTGCAAATACAAAATGTAAACTGTCTGTTTACGGAGTTAAAGCTTAGATTGCGTTTTTTTTGTCGTTTTTTGTTTTGTTGTTTTATAGTGATGCTTTCCTTAATAGACCCTGATCTTTTTGGTTTCTGCAATGGTGTACCTACCCACTGAAGCCAGTTGCCTCAGCAATGGGCAAACTGGCCATCGACCCTGCAGGGAAATTTCCCGGTGGGCCGATGCCCAAAGGGCCACCCAAGCCCTTCTCTTGCCCGCCATCCAGGCACATAATGATCTGATGCTTTAAGCATTAATTAATTTAGGCAGCATTTTGTGCTGCACTGTGGTCTCTGGTTCTGCTGAGGTAGTATTTTTGTACTGCCTGTTTGTACTGTGATGCCTTCTGTCAACATGGGGCCAGTTTTATTTTTATTTTTTTCCTGGGTCACTTTAAGTTCCTAGTCTGCCCCTACCTCAGCATTGGGAAAAGGCCACTGAACAGAGCCAAATCTATAACAGGACTCCCCACCTACTAGGTGCCGTTTGTGTCTTCATATATACAGAGGGCACCACAGCCAGGGTGCAACGGCTATTTTTGCACCATCTATAGCTATACCTCTGTTTGTGAACATGCCCTGCATGGATAAGGGTATTCAAATTGAAACTTGGGGCTCACGCACATGACTATATTATCAATCTGTGATATGGGCCCCGTAGCCTGCTACGGGACCATACTGTCCTAATATTTTACATGCCATGCCATATTATAGAGATAATCTTGCTTTTAAGGGGGTTGTCCCATTAAGACAACGTTTACCCTATCTACAGGATAGGGAAAAGGTTTCCGATCAGCAGGGGTCTGACCCCGAGAAAGGAGGCCCATGCTGCCCTGTTTGAATGGAGCATTGGTCACACTTGTCTGACGCTCCAGTCCTCTACCGGATGTAACTGAGTTCTTGCACTCTGCTCTCTCTCTCTGGCAGTCTAATAAAGTTGAATAGACTGTTGGACCTCTGCTGATGGATATGGATAGGGGATACGTTGTCTTAATGTGACACCCCCTTTAAAAAGGTTCTCCGGAATTTAAATATTAAGGACTAGGGACGAGCGAATTGACTTCGGAGGGTACGTAACTTGGTTCTAATACTGTACGGAGATCCCGCTCCTTACAGTATTAGAATGTATTGGCTCTGATGAGCCGAAGTCATTACTTCGCGAAGTTGCTGGAATTACTTATTACTGTAAAAAACCTTGGTGTCGAACTTGGTGAATGAAGGATGGTCGTGCATCTGTGCTCCGCTCTCCTTCACTTTGAGGGCTTCGTTCTAGAGACAGGTAAAGGTCCCAGAGGTAGGACCCCCAGCTGCTAGGCATTAGAGGCACGTCCTAGCAATGTATGAGATGAGACAACCCCTTTAAGATAGACGAACACATTGGACAATCCCTCTGTATTAGAAGGGTCCCCCAACGATTGGCTAATTACACATTTTCTTATGTTTTTTTCACGCTTGCTGATGTGCCCTGCAGCACCACCACAGGAGAAATGAAACATTACACGGTTTCTGTTTAAATCCATTGACTGTACGTGGTCCTCCAGAGAGAGTCACACTTCCATTCTGGCAAATACATGAGGGTCCTGAGTTCAGTACAGATTTTTTTTTTTTTATTATGTTTTATTTTAATAACATTTTAGTTTCAGTTGATTGTCCTCTTGGCCTTTGCATTTCAGCCCTGTTCACGTAGGACTGCAGTGCCAGATACAGCCGTCGGGCAAGGGTGGCACTGCATATGGAAAATAAAAAGCTGTCTTTTTTTTCCCTAATCTTATGCGACCCTCTTAGAGACCGCTCCTATATACAGTATATTATATACATTCTATTTGTTGGATGTTGACTTTTTCATGACGGTCTCTTAAATTTCCTCACGGACTCTTTCATTATTGCCCTTTTTGCCGTGTGTTGACAGATGTAGAGATGGGCAGATATGTCTGTCTCCACTAAAGAAACATGGGAAGCCAGATAAGAGAGACGGGAGGGAAAAGGCAGGTTTTATAAGCTTGTGTCTAATTACTGCTCAGCTAGAAAGCTGCAGGATTCCTTCTGGTAATTAATTACACATGGATAGGGCTTGTGTAACTTTCGGATATCTTTTGGCTGCGGTATATTTTGACAACTTTACTCAAACATTATAAAAGTTTTATTACATTGCTTTAATTATTCTGCTCTTCCCATTGCAAGTATCGATGGTTTAGTGACTTGATTTGCAGTTGGACATGTATGTAGACTTATGTACATACAGTTAGGACCATGGGATGGCATGGTGCCACACAGGAGCTCTGCCCACTCCGTCCACAGCAGGAGTCTGTAATGTTATAATGATTTTTAAGCAAGTGCCAGCAGCCTGCCTCCTGAAACGGAAGATTCTGCTCCGTGCCGCTCCGGTCCTCCGCTGTCTCCATCTTCTGGTCCTGGCAGTGTATGGACATGGTCACAGGCACCGCTGCAGCCAATGGCTGGATTCAGCAGTGATGTGGCCACAAGCAGCATGTCACAGCTGAAGCCAGTCATCGGCAGGAGCGTTACCTGTGACCATGTCCATACACTGCCAGATGTAAACCGTGCCAGGACCAGAAAATGAAGGGAGTGGAGGACCGGAGCGGTGTGGAGAAGATAAGTATCAGGAGTATTCAGAAGGCAGGCTGCGGACATTATAACCAGAAAACCCCTTTAAGCTTGTAGAATCTTAGCTATTTTAGGTATGTGGTCTATCTATCTACATATTTACCTTGAAAAAGTATTCACACCCCTTGAACTTTTCTGCATTTTTTCATGTTACACCCACAAAGAAATGTATTTTATTAGGATTTTATGTGATAGACCAACACAAAGTTGCAAGTATGTGTGAAGTGAAAAGAAAGTGATAAAGTAGAGATGAGCAAATTTCATATTTTGAAATTTGTTTCCGCTTAGTTTGGTGGTAAAAGCAGAATTGCGTTATGGATTCTGTTACCATTGACCATAACGCAATTCTATGACGGAATGCCTTTAGAGGCGTTCCGTTATTCATTCCGTCATAATAGAAGTCTATGGGCTGCAAAACGGATCCGTCCCATTTCCGTTACGCAGGGGAGTCCATTTTTCGGATGATGGATTGAACAGTGCTTTGTGAGATGTTTAGAGCTTGGGATAATTTTTTTTTTATTACCTAACCATGCTTTACACTTCTCCACAACTTTATCCCTGACCTGTCTGGTGTGTTCCGTGGTTTTCATGATGCTGTTTGATCACTGATGTTCTCTAACAAACCTTCACAGAACAGCTGTAGGTTATACCGAAAATAAATTTCTATCGACCATAACCATGCTTTACACTTTTCCACAACTTTATCCCTGACCTGTCTGGTGTGTTCCGTGGTTTTCATGATGCTGTTTGATCACTGATGTGCTCTAACAAACCTTCACAGAACAGCTGTAGGTTATACCGAAAATAAATTTCTATCGACCATAACCATGCTTTACACTTCTCCACAACTTTATCCCTGACCTGTCTGGTGTGTTCCGTGGTTTTCATGATGCTGTTTGATCACTGATGTTCTCTAACAAACCTTCACAGAACAGCTGTAGGTTATACCGAAAATAAATTTCTATCGACCATAACCATGCTTTACACTTCTCCACAACTTTATCCCTGACCTGTCTGGTGTGTTCCGTGGTTTTCATGATGCTGTTGGATCACTGATGTGCTCTAACAAACCTTCACAGAACAGCTGTAGGTTATACCGAAAATAAATTTCTATCGACCATAACCATGCTTTACACTTCTCCACAACTTTATCCCTGACCTGTCTGGTGTGTTCCGTGGTTTTCATGATGCTGTTTGATCACTGATGTTCTCTAACAAACCTTCACAGAACAGCTGTAGGTTATACCGAAAATAAATTTCTGTCGACCAATCTGTCTCATGTCTATTATTTATCTATTTATCTATCTGTCTGTATCATATCTATCTATTTATCTATCTATCTAGTCTGCCTATGTCTCTCATAACTGTCCATCTGTCTGTCTCTTATCTGTCTGTCTTTCTATCTATCTAAATGTCTATCTATCTGTCTATGTTTATTACATTTCCTGCTCTTGCTTTACCATTTAACCTCTTAATTCACGCTCTTTTCTTCACGTTCACTATCGTGTCTACTCCAACATCTCCTAAATAGTTATTTTTTTATTTTTTCCGTCCTAATTTACCTTCTGAACGGTGCCAGGATAGCCGAAGAGTTTGAAAAATAGATTGCTGTCTTCATTAATACAGGTTTGACCTACAAAGTCTTCACGTTCCTAATGATTAAAAACCAAACCACTAAATAATAAATTATAAGAATTTATAGAAGACTTCGTCCTGAAATTAGCTTACTGAATGTCCTTATCATAATAAATCTGAGTGCGTGTCTAATTCACTGCGAGCTGACGGAAATTCTCTGTTACAGGGACATAAAGGAAGTTTTTTTCCCGTGTGTTTTTGAAGACAAATACAATGAATTTAACGACAAGCGACCTAAAAGGCACATTTTATTTTGTTGGACGTGCTCTTCACAAACTTTGAGCAAACTCAAAGTAACTAGAGCTGGAGGAACCATCTCAGTCAATTTGTAAAATATAATAAGTCATAAAATATTCTGTTTCAGCTCCGCGGTCTGTACATGAACACGTGTTGTGCTGTCAGTATGCCCTACTAGTGAAATCCACATACACCCAGGTGTATTGTAAATGCCTTTCAACTTGGAGGGAGCCGGGGCGGGGAAGGCTGAGTTTTCATTACTTGTAACTCTAAGTGACCTAATAAGTATAAACTCCCTCCGCCTCAGGGCAAGCTATGAATTATGGTAATACGCTACGCATTAGAGACATTTCGTCAATAAAAATTCTGAAATTGAGACTTGTCCAAAAGGTCTCAAAACAACAGAGGTCTGGTGAGGAACAGGCCACAAAATGTGAACACAGTGGTGGTCTACAACAGCCTTCAGAACTTCCAGAGAGGTCAGCCATGTTCCCCTGTTTCTTCTCAATATCCTGTGTCTGGCTGTAAGTCAACTGGCTGCAGCAGGAGCCTCCCCTCCCCCTCCACCATGACTTTGGTAGGACAAAAAACTGCTTTACTACACCTCACCGTGTCAAAAAATATAAAAGATCAGCAGGAGATTAACCCCTGTTTTTCCCCTTCAGGATTTTTACGATACTTTCAGGAACCTGCAGAAAATTCTACAGACTGACAACCAGTGGGGACAAGATTATCTCCCGTTCATTTTTATCATACATTTCTAGGTTTATCTAGTTTTCCTTTATAGGTGACCTCCATTGAGCTACCCCAAGGTAGTAGTAGTAGGCTGTGTCTGTGACTTTCACACTTGCGGCAGAGTGATCCGGCAAGCGGATCCGTCTCACAAATGCATTGCAAGAACGGATCCGTCTGTCCGTTTGTCATACGGACAAACAGATCCGTTTATATTTTTTTTTCACATGCGCAGTCCGGAAGGACGGATCTAGCATACATTTCAATGTAAATTAATGCAGGATCTTCCGGCAAGTGTTCCGGAATTTTGGACGGAGATAAAACCGTAGCATGCTGCGGTATTATCTCCGTCCTGAGAAGTCAAAAAGACTGAACTGAAGACATCCTGATGCGTCCTGAACGGATTGCTCTCCATTCAGAATGCATAGGGATAAAACTGATCAGTTATTTTCCGGATTTGTGCCGCTAGGACGGAACTCAATGCCAGAAAATAAAACCGCTAGTGTGAAAGTACCCTCATAGCGATTCATGACAAATTGATTAATCACAAATCAAATTTCTTGATGGACTTTGGCGAAGCTGACGATTTAGAATTTTTCAAAACTTCGCTCATCTCTACTTATAATGTTTCATGAAATAACCAGGGACATTGAGGGAGGAACATGGTCATCAAGTTGTTTAGAACAGTGATTTAAGGCTCTGGTGAATTGAATGTAGGAAACGTGTGGTATGAAGTGATGTTCTTTATCACCCTTCTAGGAGTTTATCGGAGGAGCACTTTTAGGATACTTGCACACCTGCAGTAAGGTATTCGTCAAGCTGTTCAGACAGAGGAACAGCATTCTTGAGTTCATCGTATGTGGCATAGCTAGATAGGGCTTTGCACCGCCTGACCCCATTCACTATAATGGGATCTGGCGGGGACTTGGACAGTTTCTGCCATAAGTGCTGGGTTTTGGCAGGACAAAAACTGGTGCATGCATCAGTAACTCGGAACTCGGCACTCATGCTGGAAACTGGACAGATCCCTTTATAGTCAGCAGGCCCCAGTGGTGAGCCATACTCACCCTAACTGGTCCCCCTACCCCGTGGCCATTCCTATGTTGCTTCTGCTCTTCACTTCCTGGTCCTGACTCTACATGCTGGAACACCCAGGAAAGACCCTCTCAGCCAGTCTTTGGCAGTAGCAGTTACCTGCCTCAGCCAGTGATTAGCAGAATGTGCCTTTCCTGGCTGTAGGGACCTGAGCAGTGTCGGAATGGCTGTGGCCAGGAATCAGTGAAGGCGAGTGCTTATTTTTTATTTTTAACCCTTGTAAGCCATATATAATAAAAAGTGATTAATGCTTTACAACCCCTTTAAATTCCTGTGTATTTACAACCGATAGTATCCCATCCATGTCTTGGCTCATAGTTCGTATGAAGCCATCTCTCGTAGACGCTTTGTGTAGGGGTGGATAAAACATTTTGTAGTTCTTGTCCGGTGCTATCATTGTGGCTCAAATATGTCTACTTCTTGCAAAGAATCTTGAACTTAACCTGCTATAACATTGGCAGGTCATGTTGCTATGTTCTATGGGACCCCTGAGGGGTTCTGGTGGGAAAATACGGTTAGTAAGGTCTACTGGGATACATTTTTGGAAATGAAAGCTTTTGCCTTCTTTGGGTCCCTCACATCTACAGCCTCATAATTAGGGTGAGGCATTCTGTAACAGATTCATTACCACTAATATGAAGGCAAATTCACACATATAACTTACTAAACTGAATTATCTGAACTGTTCTATGACTTGCTGATAGTGTGAGATTTCTTTTCTTTACTTGCACCATCAATTTGTAGACGAGGACTGGCCACGAGTCCACATTTTCTAAATGATGCTCCTAGATAAATGTTCTCCTTAAGCTTCAGGAGAAGACCTGTTTATCTTTCACTTGTATGGGCGATATGTGAAGGTTTGAAAGACACACTGTCGTAAAAATGAAGGAAAATAGGTTATTTTCAGCTGACATATAACGCAATGAAGGTATTCGGATGAGAGTTCCTGTTGAGCGGGGTGAAACTTGCTTTGAACCTTGGTGGAACCCCCTGCCGGAGACAAAGGATGATTACATTGGCATTGTCATTCATTAGACGGGCTGTGGACTCAATTCGTAAAGAAAATGAACATGCGAAAGACATTGTCTGCACACATGGTAATTCTGGCTGACAGGAGATGTATTCAGCGCTTTGAGGGTTGTTGTTGTTTAGAAATATGAACTGTCCATGGTTTCTAAGAGCCCATGTCTTCTAAGGTAAATGGAGAGCATTTTAATTGCCAGAGGTATCAATAGTTTAGGTATCATCCTCAATGTTTGGTTAATTTTCCACAGTAAATGAAATTAATTTACAAAAAGGAATCTCTGATTTGGATTTTTTCCTACAAAACGTATTTTTTTATATATATTTATGTTCTTATATTTCTTCATCATTTTTTCTGCCAAAATGTGTGTTGAAGGAACAAGAAAACATTTGGCCTGTGAAAGGCACGAAAAATTTATGTTTGGCCCAATCGAAGATTGGTGGGTATTCAAGATGGAGAATGGTGAGAAGTTGGCTGCTCCACCTTGTGGAGAGGAAACCTGAGCAGCTGTTAGGAGAATTAAACATGTCCTATCCGGTTTACTTTACCCTACCTCTGAGTAGGTGTGGATATCTGGTAGTTCTTGGAACTCACTCTAGCAGTGTCTATCGGACCTAGTAGACGTTATCCAATGCCTCCATCATACAGCATTAAGAAACCAATAGGAATTTGGCTTACGGCAGCCAAAGTATCTGTTGGAAGCATCAAGATGTTCCCTCTAAAGCACAATGTGATCATATCTACTGAAGTCATCCAAATATTAACTAAATATAGATGTTTCAAAGAGGTCTAAAGACCCGACTCTCCCTTGACTATTAAATATGTTAACCTTTACATATGGGCACAATATAATTATTATGAGGGTTTGTTAACTTATACCAATGTGAAGGTCAAAAATATATTATTTTTCACACTCTTGGGCAACATATATTATAAGGAAATGTCCCTTTTTTCAATTTAAAGACCTGCCAGAATATCATCTTATCCTCTGCCTACAGGATAATCATCGCAGCTGCTGGGACCCCACCAAGCAAGAGCTCTGTACTCGGCTATCTTCAGCAGTCCCATAGAGAATGACCTGCTGTGCTCTATTCATATGTGTGCATGGGACCCCAGCGGTTGGACTCCCACCCATTAGATGCTCCCACCCTAAGGCAGTGTCGGACTAGGGTACTTAGGGCCCACCAGTGTAACTGATTCTGGGGGCCCACCTTAGGGCTCCTGCACACTAACTTATTTTTTTTCCATGTTTGTACCGTTCACTTCACTTCAATGGGGCTGCAAAAAAAATGACTCTGTGTGTGTTCCGTGTCTGTATGCCCACATGGCCAATCGGCAAAATGATAGAACATGTCCTATTATTGTTTGTATTACAGACAAGGATAGGACGGTTCTCTTAGAGGCCGGCTTTTCTGTTCCGCATAATGTGGAATGCATACACCCGGTATCTATATTTTGCGGATCCGCAATTTGCAGACTGCAAAACCTCCAACGGTCGTGTTCATGAGCCCTTACAGTGAGAACAGAAATATTACAGATGAAGGATGATGGCAGACATTCACAGCAGAATGCACAAACATACATGTGGCAGAAGTTACACATATATGGATATCCTGCACTTCAGTCACACGCAGCGCACACCAATCACTCACTGGACACATGTGGCACACAGGACACGTATACACGGCTCACATGCGACTGATGCATATGTCACATGCTGCACATACACCACTGATACATAGAACATATATAGCACACACCAGTCACACATAGGAAACACGCAATGCACACACCAAGACATTAATGCCTAACCCTAGCACGGTTAAAGGGGTTAAAGGTGTCCTCTCACTTCAGCAATTGGCATTTATCATGAAGAGATAGTTAATACAAGGCAGTTACTAATGTATTCTGATTGTCCATATTGCCTCCTTAACATCACATTATACACAGCACGTATCCGTAGTTTTGACCACTCTGCAATCCAGCAGCGGTGGCCGTGCTTGCACACTATAGGTAAAGGTGTTGGCCTATGCGCACTTCCAGCCTTTCCCTATAGTGTGTAAGCACGGCCACCATTGCTGGATTACACGGTGGTAATAACCACGGATACGTGTTGTGTATAATGTGATGGAAAGGAGGCAATATGGACAATCACAATACATTAGTAACTGCCTCGTATTAACTGCATGATAAATGCCATTTACTGAAGGGAGACAAACCCTTTAACCCCTTTAAGCATAAATGTCTGGCATGAAATTTACCAAATCTTAACCTCCTCATATTGTACATAATCTACATTATAATTATAAGGATTGTCCTACCATAATGACCTATCGCCCATCTACAGGATAGGTGATAAATATCAGATTGCTGGGGTCTGACTGCTGGAACACCCACTGACCATGAAAAAGGGGTCCTGAGACATTCAATTACATTACCGCCAATCTATGTACACAAGGGTCTTAAGAGCACGTTCCCTTGATCATGGGGGTCCCAGCAGTCAGACCCCCATCAATCAGACACTTATCACCTGTCGTGTTATAGCTGTTGGACCTTTTCACATTCCCTGTCCTTAAAGGTTTTCTTTGGGTGTAAAAAAAAATACAAAAATAAAAATTTAATTAAAGGTTTGTCCCAAAATATGTGTTAAACTAAAATAGAAATGCTCACCTGTTTTAGGGCCTGTGTCCACTTTTCTACTTATCCTCTATCCACAGGATCGGGGATGACTAAGTGATCCATGGTGGTCTGAACGCTGGAGCCCCCACTGATCCCCCCTTCTTGATTGAGTGGCAGGTCGAGCATATGCCCTCCCTCCATCCATTCTCTATGGGGTCGTCATGGATGGCGGAGTACAGCACTGGCTATTTCCAGTGGTCCCAAAGAGAATAAATGGAGCAGCAGGGCATATGTGTGGCCTGCCACACCATCAACAAGGGGGAACAGGACCCGTTCCTGGAATCAGTGGGGGGTTGCAGAATCGGACCCGACTATTCATATAGTTATGCCCTATGGTGAGAAGAGGATAACTTGAAAACCTGGACAACCCCTTTAAATTCTCCATCACTTCACCAGT
Source organism: Bufo bufo (assembly GCF_905171765.1). Taxonomy (NCBI): domain Eukaryota; kingdom Metazoa; phylum Chordata; class Amphibia; order Anura; family Bufonidae; genus Bufo; species Bufo bufo. The sequence continues at coordinate 119,985,178 of NC_053398.1, read as the reverse complement.
ATCTCTTTACATGGCAGCTGTGATGCCTGTAAATACGGAATATCATCACTGCCGCCATGTAAACCATACGTGTCAGTACTGGAGAATATGACGCACTGTGCAGAATTTTTCAGTCATAAGTCCAACCCCCTTTGCAGGTCATAACCTTTAACAAAGCCCAAGCAAAGGTGCCAGAGGACCTACGTGAGCAAAGGGCACAAACAGAGGGTCACAACTGAAACAGAGGCATTAGGGTCACCTGAGGCAGGGTAATAGTGGGGATCCTGGAGCAGGGGTAACTGGAGAAGATGCAATATTAGGGGTGCATTTAGAGTGGGGGCATTGGGGGGCATCTGGAGCTGTGGCACTAATGGGGGTGCACCTAAAGCAGAGGCATTGCCTCTCTGAACTCTGCAGTGAGCAGCACACACACACAGATCTGAGTCTACTATAAACAAATCCCCTATTTCCCCCTTACAGTCTCCTACAGCTCAGTTCTGTCACACACCTGAGAAATCAGCCCAGCACCGCAGAGGAGGCCTTCTCTCCAGCAGCCACAGTTTTCTGACAGCAGGGAGGGCAGGAGGATGGCCAGACATGTTCTCTCCTCCTTTGCTGCCAGCAGCCCGGGAAGCTTAGAAGATACTGCTGGGCCTCCTGTACAATTTCCACCAGTAGGAGGCTGCATTACTGTGCAATACTGCCACCTAGTGGCTACAATAATTATCTCTCCTGAGAAACAAGAGAAATAATTACACTTCCGTCTTATCTCCAGGCGCAGGAGACTGGGGGCTTACCGAGGAATCCCCTGCCTCCCCGGTGGGCCAGTCCAAGCCTGCCCTAAGGGATAAATTGATCTCTTGGCATAACTCCTTTTACTTTAAGCTATTAGCAGAAACGTAAGCCTCCCCCATTCTCTGCCCAATTTCCTCTTCTACCCCTTTGTCCTTCTTGATCCGATCTAATTAAAGTGCTACAATATTGATTACTTCTTTTACGCACTTATATAGCGCTACTACTATATTCCGCAGCGCTTTACACATATTAGCATCACACTGTCCTCAATGGGGCTCACAATCTAAGTTCCCTATCAGTATGTCTTTGGAGTCTGTGAGGAAACCTACGCAAACACGGGGACATGGAGAGAACATACAAACTGCATGCAGATTTTGTCCTTGGTCGGATTCCAACCTAGGGCCCCAGCGCTGCAAGGCTTGAGTGCTAACCACTGCTACCCGTAATTTTGGGGTAAAGTTTTTTCAGTGTTTCAGAGATCGTGATGGAATTAATTTAAAAATGTGAATAGCCTCCGTCTAGAAACATAATTGTAATATCATATGAGTAGTGTGGTCAATATTTGGGCACATTTACCCCCAATTTGTACCATGTAAAATTATTGTATGTGGTTTGTATACCATGTATGTGGAATTATCTCATGACTGATGTAAAAATTGAAAATCAGACATTATATTTCTAACAAAACTAGAACCAGTCTTGTTCCTCACATGGATCCAGAGATCTCCTTATTCATTACTCCATATGCTCTGCTAGGTTTAGTTCAAGCTGGAAACTTGGAGCATGTCCTTTCTAAGGGGGCATGCCCTTCCTGCAACAGCTCTCTACCTATCTCAGCTCAGGAGAGTTATCCTGTCTGCTGCTCTCTTCTTTTAACTGTCACAGTTTCTAACAGTTGATTTGGCTGGTGGCAATTGAAGGATGGATTTGAGCATGCGCGACCACCACAGCAATGTTACTGAGGTGGACAGAGAAATAAAAGAAAAGAAAAAACAGCAGGTGGCGCTATACAGATGCATTTAATTAAATAACTCAGTGGCTACAATACATTTTTCATTTTTAGCCGTTAGAAAAGTATCCAGATCCAGGTGCTGGTTTGAAAAATGTAGAATATTCTTTAGTATTCAAACAGCACCAAGCAGGTTCGTTAGTGCTAATTTGTCTCTGAAAATCTTTGCAAATTCTCAATGTTAATTGCATTGAGGTTATAATTAAGCACCTTTTATATGTCTGTTTCACACCTCTCCGAAATCTAATCCGATTATATTTTTAAATATTTGTGTATCAGGACATTAAGATTCAATGCTGGAAGATCATTAGGTTATAAATATAATATTACCTCCTGAATAATTATTCCAGTGTTATTTTTTTTCCCCAATGTCGGCACTTTTTTGCTTATTTTGCTTTGGTTAATGTTCAAAGTATTCTTTTTTTTTTTTCCCCAGAGAACTTTGCGAGACTCCAGTTCTGGCTATTAAAATTTGCCATTCCTTAAGCAGCATATTGAGGATAGCCTCTAGTTATTCGTAATTGGATCATATCACAGAAAATTAAATAAAAAATCATGAGCTCGAAATTCAAGGGAAAAGCACCTTAAATGCTTTATGTATCATACTTTACTAAAACAGATATTTTGTTTAACAGCCTGTCGAGCCCACAGGAGCGAGGTTTTTCTGGGTTGAATGCAAAGTAAATTAACTTTTTAGGTTCCCATTGGAATTTTGAAAATTATGTCTGAAATATTAGATTGAAATGGGAAATGTAAGTTCACAGCACGAGTTCTATATTTTCTGCTTGATGGACCGTCATAAAACGTAACTGTGGGGAACATTAGACCCTAAATCGCAGCAGAGATTGATACAGAAATGCCCTTTTGATACATTCATCAAAATAAGTGTATGCATTCTGTAGCGGGCTGTGAAGTCTGATTACACAGCTCCTATTAGTCCAAGGAGTTAAATATGCGCACGCCGTTCACACTACACACGGTAATATTCTCTACCCGGTGGGACGGCGTGATCGGGGGTTTCTCTTTTAATTTGATTGTAAGTCTGTACTGCAAAGAGAGGCGTTTATAGATTAGAGTTCAATAGAATATAGATAGAGATCCGTAGATTGATAGTATGTTATAAATACAAGGTGGATGGATATAACAGATGTGATAGATAGATAGATATGGGATATATAGATATGGGATATATAGATATGGGATAGATAGATATGAGATAGATAGATAGATACTGTAGATATATAGATATGGGATAGATAGATAGATAGATAGATAGATAGATAGATAGATGGATAGACAGATATGAGATGGATAGATAGATATTAGATAGATACATATACGATAGATAGATAGATAGATATTAGATAGATATTAGATAGATAGACAGATATGGGATAGATCAGGGATGGCCAACCTGCGGCTCTCCAGCTGTTGCAGAACTACAATTCCCACCATGCCCTGTCGTAGGCCGATAGCTGTAGGCAGTCTTTGCATGCTGGGAGTTGTAGTTTTGTAACAGCTGGAGAGCCGCAGGTTGGCCATCCCTGGGATAGATAGATAGATAGATAGATAGCAGGAAGAATTCCACGGCACTTCCAAGGCGTAAAATAAATTCAGACTTTATTCACCAGACCAGCGACGTTTCGATCCACCTCCTGGGATCTTTCTCAAGCAGTGACAAACATACTAGTGCACTGTGCATATATTTATACAGCTTCACATCATTAATCAATCAAAGTGCTGATTGTAACAATCGAAAGAATATCATAACATAATCATAAAAGTGCATCAAATATCAGTGTATAACGTGAATGTGATATAGGCATAAAATACAACAAATATGCTTTCGGCATCATTGCCCAGTAAAACTATCATAAATGCATAAATATGATATTCTTTTGATTGTTACAATCAGCACTTTGATTGATTAATGATGTGAAGCTGTATAAATATATGCACAGTGCACTAGTATGTTTGTCACTGCTTGAGAAAGATCCCAGGAGGTGGATCGAAACGTCGCTGGTCTGGTGAATAAAGTCTGAATTTATTTTACGCCTTGGAAGTGCCGTGGAATTCTTCCTGCTAACTATTTGAAGGGGGATCGCCTTCACAGCCGCTGGCACTCCGTTCATACTGTGCTGCTCAAACTCTTTATATTTTCTTCACGTGTAGATAGATAGATAGGCTGAAGAAATTCCACGGCACATCCAAAGCGTAAAATAGTAGAAAAACTTTATTCACCAGACCCGCACCCGGGTGCGGGTCTGGTGAATAAAGTTTTTCTACTATTTTACGCTTTGGATGTGCCGTGGAATTTCTTCAGCCTATTATTTGGAGGGGGATCGCCTCCACAGCCGCTGGCACTTCGCCTGTACCCGTTATACAGCTGTGCTGCCCAACCTTCCTCTTTTGTCTAGATAGATAGATAGATAGATAGACAGACAGATATTAGATACATAGATACAAGAATAAATAAATCAGGGAGCACCGCTGTAAATCAAGCAAATGCTGGAGTGCCAGCGGCTGAAGGGCGATCCCTCAAGCCCAAAAATACAAAAATAAAGAAACTCTGCGGCACTTCCGTGAATGTGCGTTTATTTACCCGGTATCATGTGACGTTTCAGTCCTCTCAGTGGGACTATTCTGCTTGAGAACCACTGCTTGAGAATAGTCCCACTGAGAGGACTGAAACGTCGCATGACACCGGGTAAATAAACTCACATTCACGGAGGTGCCGCAGAGTTTCTTTATTTTAGATAGATAGATAAATAGATTGATATAAGAGAGAGATAGATAGATATGAAGTGGATGTATATGAGATGGATATTCGATTAGCAGATAATGGCAAAGATAATATAATTATCTTCCAGATCATGTTCCTCGCCGATAGTTTTGTTTAATTTTTATTTTCATGCAGTTGAGCCAATTACCACTGGTGAAACGGCCGCCATCTGTTTCTGTGATAACAGTTATCCTAATAGGACAATCTTCCTGTTTGCCCAATGGTGGAAATAATTTCCCTTGTCTGCTGGTGTGCCACGTGACCGTACAGGACCTCCCTGGTATTCTCTCATGGCAGATCGAATCTAATGGAAAACGACACATTCTACATGATATAGAAGGTTTCCCTGAATTATTATTCTCTGACATGCCATTGCGCTGGTGAAATCATTTCATATCTGGGGTCAGCCATTAGGAGCTGCAGAAATGTCCTAGTCAGAGAGCAGTCAGGGCCCAATACATTTGTGAAGGCCTCAGTCCTTTTGGTTTTTCTGAATGTCTGGGAGGGGTCACAGAGAGAACTTATTCCTAACCCGTAAAGTTTATCATGAATAGACCGCCGTCATGTGAAAGGGCTGCATGTAGAGATTTCCATGAGAAACGGGCTAGGGACTGATACAAGATAACAATATGGGAGATGGGAAAGGGGCAGATATTTCACTGTAGTCTAGAACATGCATGTAAGGCGGGGGTCACATCATGGGTCCTTTATTTTAAGCACCCTTTCTGCCTATTTTGCATCCGTTTTTGTCAGTTCTGTCAGAAATCCTTTATTTTAGACGGGAGAAAAAGTCAGAACGTAAATCAAAATGATGATGTGAACCCAACCTAATACAGTATCCATGTGCAACGTCCATAGCGTGTCCTGACATCAGTGTTGAGCGAATCAAACTCCACAAAGTCGAATTCAATCCAAATTTCAGGGAAAATTCGATTCACAGCGAAGCCAACTTTCCTGGTGCTTCGTGGTAGTGAATTGATTTTCCCTGAATGGCGGTAAAAAACAAAATCACACTTACCAGCTGCATTTGCTTACGACGGGCCGGCCGCCGCAACCTTGCACGAAATCCGCCCGACATGATGACGTCATCACAGGCCAAGCGAGATTGCTCTATATCTTCAATCAAGATGGCGATGGCTGGCTCTTCATGATCAAATGGATGGGGGTAAGTATGATTTATTTTTATTTTTTATGTTACACTGTAATATTACTGTCAGATGCCGCGATCAGCGATGAACTCGGCATCTCAGGGGTACAATTACGGGGACGGCGCAATCGCTGTTCCCGGTCATTACACCCACTACTTACAAAAAAAATGTGCTTCATGACAACGTAATTCGTCACAAAGCGAATGTTTTTGCAAAGCAGTAGAATTTAATTTTTGAATACTTCGCTCATCACCACTCATTATGTGGAGGCCTTGGACCGGAATGAACACTGTGCAAAATATAGGATCATCAGGCCCAACTAAAGGCGTTCCTTCCCGACAGTCGGCTGCTTGTTCAGTGGAGGTGAAGCGCTGCATTTTCTTGCAAGGACCACCTCCACAGTAAGAGGACGAGCGGTCGCTACTGCAATTGCTTGTCCTCAAACATCTGCATTATTATGAGCAACAGATCGCCTTTCACGAGGGCGGATTGTCAGGAACGAGCGTTTGCATGAACGTTCGTATCCATCCGAAGTCCATCTGTTAAAAACGTTGTTCTAATACTGTACGGAGATCCCGCTCCCTACAGTATTAGAATGTATTGGCTCCGATGAGCCGAAGTCACGCGACACTTTGTGTAATAACTTTGGGAATTATTACTGTAAAAAACTTTGGCACCAAGGTTTTTTACAGTAGTAAATCATTTCTGAAGTTATTCGTCGAAGTCTCTCGTGACTTCGCAAAGTAAGAACTTTGGCTCATCAGAGCCGATACGTTGTAATGCTGTACGGAGCGGGAACTCCGTACAGTATTAGAACGAAGATTTTAGCGAATCGACTTTGAATGTACCATCCAAATTCTATTCGCTCATCTCTAGTGACAAAATTTCCAAGTCCCGTGCAGCAGAGAGTCCTATTTGTAGAGCACACTGTCTTCTAAGCCTTCCAGTGGTTTGCGGGCATGCCCTGGGAACATACACTGATGATATAATGAGCATTTGTATTATAGTAGACAGAAAAAAATACCTCATCTGTGTTTTTCGCTTACTGCCATCTGCATTTCCTTTTCTACATTACGCAGGCTTATGAATATTTGAGCAACATTTGGTCAAGATAAAAATCCTCCTTGTCAGCTCCATAAATGAAAACTTTCTGGCTCCTGAGACCAAACCAATCAGGCAAATTAATTCTGATTTGTTAGAAAATACTTTTCATTTTGTCTAAGCATTTTCTGCTTTTTTTTTTTTCTCTTAACGACTAGTTTAGGAATCAGGATTCTTTTGCGCAATTTTCCCTATGAAACTAATTACAAATAAATGGTAAAATAATCCTCAGCAGGATGTCCTGCGATATACGCTGTGTAGCTGAAGCCCTCCTAGGGTCCGGTATACAGTTCTACTGAAGAATGAGGGATCTTCTTGTATGTGGAAACCGTTATAGTCCGATTCCTTTCATCCGCAAGCTTTTCTGTCTCTGAATTTCCCTGCGTGATGAACGGTCGGCCCATCCCCATAATTGCGCCCGGTACATGCAAAGAAATGCGCTAATTCTTCACAAATTTAGTTTCTTTATGAAATTCAGCGAAGCAGCCGAATCAAATGTTTTCTAACTTCGCTCATCTCTACTCATAACGCTTTTACTGGACAGGTCATCAGTATCTGATCGGTGGGTCCGATACACGGTACTCCTGCCGATCAGCTGTTTGAGATGGCACCAGGTCTCATAGAAGCGCTGCGGACTGCTCTCTGCAAACCAAATGCAGCGCCGTACAAAGGGTGATCTGAGACAAATTCTGGACAAAATCTGCAAGTAAAACATGCAGATTTTTGTGGGGATTTGGTGAGGAAATGCAGCAAAAATCGCTGTGCCGTGTACATATACAGTAATAGAAACTTTCTTAACCATTAAAGGGTTTGTCCAGGAAAATGCAATGATGACTTATCCTAAGGACAGGTCATCATTATCACGGATCCGTTTTGCAGCCCATAGACAACTATTATTTCATAATGAATAACGGAATGCCTCTAAAGGCATTCCGTTATGCATTTCGTCATGGAATTGTGTTATGGTCCATGGTAACGGAATCCATAAGGCAATTCAGATTATACCACAACCCGATCATGAACTTGAACTTCAAAATATGAAATTCGCTTATCCCTATTTGACACATTGGCGGGGGTCAATGTCCCGGCATCCCTGCTCATCAGCTGTTTCAGGGAGTGCTGTGCTTAACGAAGCTCTGGTGAGCGATATAGGCTCCTGGTAGCTTTCCAAGGACAGCGCCGTACATAGTATAGTGGCCGTGCTTTGTATTGCAGCTCAGCCTCTTTGACTTCAATGGAGCTTTGCTGCAGCTAGGCCATGTGACCGATGTACAGTGATGTCACTGGCCTAGGAAGAGACTGTAGTGCTCAAGGCTTCTTCTCACAGGGTCCCGGGTGTCGCACCCCCCACAGACATGATACTGATGACCTATTCTAAGGATAAGTCATAAATATCTTTTCCTGAAATACCCCTTTAACCAAGCAAGTGCCTTTGTAGTGCATGATGTCTTTGAGTTGAGTAGTGGATGCATGGAATAGCCTTCCTGCAGAAGTGGTAGCTGCAAATACAGTGAAGGAGTTTAAGCATGCATGGGATAGGCATAAGGCCATCCTTCATATAAGATAGGGCCAGGGGCTATTCATAGTATTCAGTATATTGGGCAGACTAGATGGGCCAAATGGTTCTTATCTGCCGACACATTTGATGTTTCTGGAATGGGTTAATAGAGTGATACCGTGAACAGTTACCCCTTTCCCCCGTGGAGTACTTCAGTAGGACGTATTGACAGTGTTGGTACAGTTTCAGTAACCCACTTACAGACGTAACCTTCCTTACCTTTCCTCTTGGCTCTGCATATCTCGTGATTTCTAGATCGAGATGACCAGCCTTGAAAAACTGATGACTTTATTATATTCTTTGAGGACTGACTTATGCCAGTTGTCACCACCCAGTGATATAGATTGCAGCCTATCGAGGGTTTGGTAGCATCATGAAAACTTGGCGTCCTTACCAATATTCAAGTAAAGTTAAGGGTGGACACATCTAATAGTTAAGCAGCTTTGACATTCTAATGTGCACAGTGAAGTGCCCGAATCTATCCAATCCACGTAAAAGTGTCGGTTAATTGCACCAAATCCCAGAAATTACGACTCTCCTCATAGGAAGCAACGTCCCAATATGTTTTTCTAGTCAATAAAGCTCATTTCTCTGCTCAGAAAATGATTGCAGTATTAAAGTTTAACGTTGCCATTAAAAATGTATTTCTGTTTTGGACGTGTCCACACGCAACATATATATTCAGGTTGCCTTGCTAATCAATGGCGTGAGATGCTCCTAAAGCCTGGCCTGGTCCGTTTAGGTTCTGGTATATTTGCTGCCATTGTGTGTTTGGAGTTGGACATATCATCCTGGCTGTTCTCAGCCGTGGTACAGAAGAAGCCAAATGTTGTTGCCTTGTATTGACGAGCGCTCGGCTGTTTCTGTGAATGAGATAAGCATTACTTCATTGCTGGATCATAGTGAATCAAACACCTGCCCCATTTGGGAAGCGCTTTTCATCAGCTTGGATGATGCGAGCAGCCATCTGTAATCCAAGTCCAAGTCTCAGAATCCAGCCCGGCCGCCTTTGTTCAGATACTCATAGTCTGGCCAGGTTAATGGTCTCAAGATACCCTGATAGACTTTATTTTTATGGGATTGTACTTCTTGCTACTCTAAATCATGGAATATATTTATGTAATAGCTTAAAGGGGTTGTCTCATCTTAGACAATGGGGGCATATCGCTAGGATAACCCCCCTATTGTCTTACAGGTGCGGGTCCCACCTATATCGAGAACGGAGCCCGCAAAGTGGTGGCTGGAGGACTCCATAGAAGTGAATGGGAACACACCTTGCATGACCGGCCACTGCTCCTATTCATTTTTATGGGCCTGACAGAAATAGACGAGCCAGCGTTCGGCTATTTTTGACCGCCCCATATAAATGAATGGAGGGAGGCCGCGCATGTGCAGTGTGCCTACTACCACTTTAGTGGTTCCATTCTTGATAAAGGTGCAGGTCCCAGCGGTGGGACCCACACCTATCAGACAATGGGGGCATATACTAGCGATATGCCACATTGTCTCAGATGAGACAACCCCTTTAAAGGAGTTTTCTGGGAATAATTATGCCCACACAGTGCCTTATGTAAACATGGACAAGCCATAGGCACCACAGTGGACGGGAGCAGCAAGGAGCAGGTAAGTATCAATCTTCTGTTTCAGGAGTGAGGCTGCAGGCATTAGATAAAAAGTAATTATTGCCGGACCACCCCTTCAACCTATGTACGACTGTGCGCCTTATATCTACCAGGGTCTGAAACCATTGCTCTTGTAAATGTATGGTATGGCACCATATTTTGGCACATTTTATGACAAAATCCTGGTGCATTCATCTTGGTAATAATTTAAGCCTAAGTGTGGTGGTGTTTCAGAGAAAACAGTTTCCAAATGAGCCCAGCTCAAGAAGAAGGTGACTTCCTTCTTGCTTCTCCCCATCCATCTATACTTGATTGACATGTCCCTGTGCCCTCTACATATAGATAGAGGCTGTGGTCACCAGATCATTACCACCAATTCAAACCTTACCGTACATTGGTCTTGGCTCTCCTTAAATGATTAGCTGTGTATGGAGACTGTGGCACTAGGGGATAGTTATGTGCATATTATTTTCCCATAGAGCTTTGCCCCCAAAGCCTTGTTCACATCTCCATCAAGCAGATCCAGCAGAGAGATTTTGCCAGATATGGCCTTGCCAAATTCTCTAGTTCACCGCCAGATCCCCGTTGACTGTAATGAATTCAGGTGGTGGGGTTTTTTTTTTTTTTGCCCTGCCGGCAGCCAGCCTTTGTGCTGGATAAGGCAGCCCGATCTGCTTGATGGAGATGTGAACGAGGCCTAAGTCTCCATAAACAGCTGGCTTGAAGAATCATTTTTCCTGTGGTAAATTCTATTATTCTTAGGTCCATAGTTGAGGGTTTGTCTCCAAGGAGCCACCACTGAAATCAATGAATTGTCAAGAAACTAGGTCTATATGGGCAATCACAGTTGATTTCACTGGAACCCAGAGGGGCTTTAATATCTAGAACCATGCTGGATACAAAGCTAATATCGAGAAATCCTCTCTATTGTTGAATGTATCCTAAATGAGTCTATTATGATTGAGTTTTCAGTTGTAGATCTGACCATGCATCTAACCAGCATGATACCAATAGTTTTTTTTTTTAAAGAAAAATCCATAGATTTATTGGCCAATGGACAGAAATCTTTCAGTTTCTCTATGGAACCATTTTCAACCTTGAAAATGGTTCCATAGAGGGACTGAAATATTGGGTGAATAAATCACTGGGTTTGACTAATTTTGGAGTGCTGCTACTTTTCTTGTAGTTTTCTTGACTCCAGCCTTCTGACACCTGCACCAATCTTTATGTCCCCTTTTTGCTGTGCTGCTCCTTCTTTGATTTTGCATGTGACCAGCATCATATATGGGTTTGCATAAGTAGGTGGTAAATTAAAATTTTACAGGTAAATTAGGGATAAAATACCAAAATGCTGTTATGCATTTTGGGTGGGATTTATGGAATTAAGAAATATTTGTTCTCAATCATTTTTTATTTCCATTGCTTTACTATTATGTACATCTAAATTGCACATCTACCATGGTAGTATTAGACAGTGCAGGTTCTCTTCTTCATGTGGGTTTAATATCTTATAGTGACACGTGATCCTCTCCATCTCAGTTCAGTGACAGCACCCGCTGGGTGAACTCGCAATGTTGCCTCTTTAAGTGTTTAACAGTAATTGGTTCATGTCTCCCTGTTCATTGAAAATCCCGGACATTTCATGTAAAATCTTCTTAATGAGGGGATGAATTTTTCATTCACATTAGAGAGCTCACTCTGACAAACAATTTCTAAATAAAACTTTGGCGACATGACATCCCGTATTGGACTTGACAAAGAGGACAGGTGCATTAGAATAAAACTCTATGGTGATCCTTCAACCTGTCAGCCATGAATATTTCATTTCTTAATGAATCATCTTTGTGAAATGAACTTTCTTGTTGTAGTGTCAGTGTCATTTACTACAGAGAAGCTCTTTCATAACCCTTCAAGTAGCCCATACCTCAACCATTCCAGCGAGAAGGAGTCTTGCCTGCATCTTTAGTCTTGTCCAGTTGTGTAATGTGTAACGTGTTTAAGTGAATTTCATTACAGCCAGTAGAGGTCCGCTTGCATGGCAGATTTTCTTAAACAGGAATTGTAATGCATTCTTAGTGTTCCTAAGTTACCCCAAATGCATCAGAAGCACATATACCTGCATTGATTGTGTTATCTGCTTTTGGACAATGTTCCTCTAGCTCTTAAGACTGTCTCTAACTTTATCATCGGATAAATTGCCTTATTGTGAACGTAGACCAATATATTTTGAGTAGATTAACCTAAAAAAACATCAAGTCTCTGCAGCCTTTGTTGTATGAGAACCTGGTCATACAACAGGATGTCTTGGTCTTCTCATGGTCCTGTCTCATGGTTCCTGAATATTCTGAAGAGACATTTTGAGTATCAACCTTATCTTGTAAAGTATATGGGCAGTGTAGATATCTGTTTACATTCTGACATTCAAGCTCAAATGCCAAAGCATCCCTGAAAACATGATAGAGCTTATATCTCCTGAAGCAACTGTGGCCACCTTCATTTTATTTAGTCACCTTGAGATTCAGATTTCATGATCAAGCCTACCTCTTACAAGTCTCTCCTTTCCTTAACTTGCACCCCCTCCCATCTCTTGGTTGACATGTAAGGCATTGTGGACCTGATTAAAGGGTCACTAACTTTTCAAAAAACTGTTCATTTGTCATAGAGACATATCAAAAGGTTTGATCAGTTGGCATCTGAGCTCTGAGACCCAACAATTCCTAGAACGAGAGAAGCACTTACATAGCATGCTCTCTCATATTCCTGCTGAGGACGGACTCAAGACAGGCTAGTAGATGTCTATGGAGCCCATTTTATGAAGCAATTAGAGAGAGAGTGCTCTCCCCTCGTTCTAGCGATCGTGAGGGTCTCAGCACTCAGTCCTCCACTGATCAAACCTTTTGATATGTCTCTATGAGATATCAAATGGTATTTGAAACGTTTGTGACCTTTTAATATAAATCCACAGAACTATATTGTACCTATTGTATGCCCGATAATTTTTGACATTTAATCCATGAGCAAAAAAGACCTGGACTGTTCCATTGCATGTCATTTTGCAGAGTTTTTTTTCCCTTAGAATATTGGTTCCAGGTTGAGAATACAGATCCTTGTAGGGGCACTATATGGTGGCACAAAGAGTGACGAGGTCTACATAACATATAATCACAGGGTCTCAGTGTTCTACCATATATTTTACAAATTACATTTCATAGTATTAAAGAAAAACCCTACAGAATAGGTAAGCTAGTTTCTCAATCTACATTTGGTTATCCAGTTCAATATGTAATTCAGTGCTTGATAACATAACCACCTCACAAATGAATGCACATAAAAGTCTTATTCTTTAGCTGTTTTTATACTCTTAGTTGGAAAATGGTTAAAATTAGCTGCATCAGGTAGCTGAAGACCAGACATTTGCAAACAGTCGCCGTGACCTGATCTTAATCAATGACAATATGATTACACTCGTGCAGCAATTATAAATTATTTAAGACTGTACCCTAAGGTTACGGACCGGTTGCCTTTAAATTAAATTTTCTGTCAATAATTGATGCAGAGAATTAATGTGAGAACATCTTCAATTACAGAAACTTTTTAAAGGTGGCATCAAATCGTGAACTCTTGTCTGTCATTAGTGGTCCCACTGTCTCTTCCAGGTATTGCCAGCCTCAATGTAACCATTCTAGATGGCTCTCTAAGCTTAGGAAAGTGGCCTGATAAATATTAATATTTTGTAACTTGGAATTATTGCAGATATTAAATTTATCATACATAGATCAAGATGTATTGTTGATCCATATGTCCTCTTAAAGGTTAATTTTGATCTAAACATTTCCTCTTAAAGGATTAATCTCATTTCAAAATTTGTATTTAGAGCAGCTAAAAGTCAAGAGTTGGGGAACCAATGTTCTTGAGATAATTACAGATTGGCAGGGGTCTAACATCCCACACCACCTGCCAATCAGCTGTTCTGGAGTAGCTCCGGCACCCAAACTACACAGCTCTGTCCATTGAATTGTGGATAAAGCTGGTAGTTCCCATTCACTTCATTGGGACCATCACAGTAACCAGCTCTTTCCACTGCACAATGTACAGTATGGTGTTGTGCAGTTTCAGTGCCAGAACTACTCAGTAACAGATGATAGGTGTGGGGGTGTCGGACTTATGCCTATCTTATATTGATGACCTAGGGATAGGTCATTAATTGTCGAAATTCGCCAATTATTTTTGAATGTTTTTTTTTTTTCTTCAAGGGAAGGAGAATAAGCTGCTGCAGGACTCCTCTGGAAGTGGCTTATCTTGAGTTGGAATGAAGAATCTGGCATGTTAACATCAAACATGTCCAATGTTTCTCGATCAGGGGAGATAGACTTCTGTCATACACATTAAATATCTGGCCACCATAGCCAAAATCAGTTGAGGTAATATGCATGGACTACCAGTGTCTCTCTTAATTGCCTAGCCCCCCCACCCTTTGATCTCCAACTTCCTTTTTGAATTAGATCTATCATATGAATTTGTTCATTATTTGCCAACAACTTAGACATGTTCCGGTACGACCAGGGTGATGAAGGGATTGGGTGGATTGCCGTACCAAGATAGGTTAACAGACTTTAGGTTTGGAGAAAAGGCTGCTTAGAGGAGATCTAACTGCAGTGTCTAAATCTATGAACTGACAGTGCAAAAATCTTTCCAGTCATTTTTTTTATACCTAGGCCTGAAACCAGGACAAGAGGGCATACCCTACATCTAGATGACAATCATTTCACCATCATCATAGTCTGGGATTCTTTACTACATGAGCAGTGAGACTATGGAGCTCTCTGCCAGAGGAGGATGTGATGATTGTACACGTACCTTGTACAAGTCCAGGCATTTCTTGAATGTAAAAATATTAAAGATTAAATTATAGACACTAGATTTGTTGAGATGGGAAGTTGATTCATGGATGTATTCTGATTGCTATATTTGGGGTCAGGAAGGAATTTATTTTCTAATATGGGATGATTGCCAACCAACTCCTAGTGTTTTTTTTTTTACCTTCCTCTGGATTACCACAGGTTGGAGTTGATGGACCTGTGTCTTTTTTCAACCTTATTCATTAGACCAAGCATTTAAGTGGAAACACATGGTTGGCCCATCTTAAAGGTCCTTGGGCTCCAACCTCCCAGGATCCCTACGAAACAGCACAAATAAAATTGCCAGAGCAAAGTAAGACTTTCAGATAGACCATCAATGTCCATTAAAAAAACACTCAAAGGACTGTATTGAAGAGAAGACTTTCTGTGGCTTCATGTGGACATTACCATGACCTATTCTTTAGGTTAATGTTGTTTGGCTGTGCAAAAAAAATCGAATTGACTTAAAAATGGTATAGATTGAAACTATGGTTGTAAAGTATGGGTCTAGAACTCCAGGTTGGATCTCTCTCTCTCTCTCTGATCTGATTTCTGTAAAGAGAATCAAGGTTTTGGTGATCCAGCAGCAGGACCAAGGACACAATGGATAAACCTGCACAAGAATTGATATAACTATCACGGAGTCCTTGCTTCTGTCGAAAGATACTGTACATTTTACGGACAAGCTATGCAGTAAGGAAGACAAGAATGTTGTGTATTGTTGGCTGAACCCCCCAAGAACAACAGGATCATGTGTGTGAGGAGCTCCCGATAGATGATGTCGAGGGAGAGAAGGATCGGGGGAAGTGAATATTTTTGCCTGATCCTTTTTTTTCCTGGAAGATCAGCTAACCTTTGTCCCCCCCTCCCCATTGAATACACATACACATTCGGCCGAGCCAGACATATCTATGTATGGGGGAGCCGGGAGAGATAGCTGTTGGATGAATGATCTTCCGACCGACAGCTATTGAAAGTATGTGGTCTCCTTTAGTCAAGGAACTGCAAAAAAAAATTAAAAAAAATTAGCCTAGACTCTAAGTGTGGAATGTGCTCTTAAGAGTTCTTACTTCCAATTCTTCTAGACATTATGTTTTTTATTTGGTGCTTACTTCATGTCATCCAGCCTTAGGGCCATAAACAACTCATTTTGATGTAAATTCGGAAAATATTTTGGAAAAAAAAATATTGAAGAGTTGCCAAATATTAGGGGAACCGTGCTGTAATTTTTGTTTATTTGGATTAACAGGATGTAAGCTTCTGTAATAATCAGCCGGCAGAATGTGGGAGTATAGGTTTCACTATATAGAAGTCATTACTAACAGTAATACTTCAGCCACAATTTGTACTTCGAAAGGAACTACCACCTACAGCCCGAAGCCTCGAATATGACTAAGTGTGTACGGGACATAGAGCTGATAGTACATACGGAAGTACAATTCTCTATTTCTTCCACACCGCTTATTTAATGGACTGTATATGCAATACCTTCCAGAATTTGAGAATATCGTTGCTTTTGATTGTCTAAATGACGATTCAATAGCATCATCTGAATTACACATACTTCTGAAATATACAAAGCACATGAAGATCTATAACCTACACGCAGCGCTCTGCGGTCACAATGCATCCTTCCCGTAACAGCCCAGTCTAATTTTACAAGAATCAATGAGTGTTTCTTTTGTTTTGCATCTGAATGCCAAAATTAATAAATTCGTATCTAGTCTTTCCTATTGTCTCCTTTACTGGGCCTCATGCAAATAGAATCAGAACCTTAACATCAAATTAATGTGAATGTGTATTCAAAGAGTGGATCAACCCAGACATGAAAACATAAAATCTATAAACTTAAAAGGGTATTCCGGTTTCGTGATATTGGGGACCCATCCTCAGGATAGGTCATCATTTTCAGATTTGAGGAGGTCCGATTCTCGGCACCCCAGACGATCAGCTATTTGAAGGGGCCGCGATGCTTGTGCAAGAGCTGTGGTTTCTTCAGTGTTGACCGGCACCCTATCTACATTGTAGTGGCGGTACAGTGTAATTACAGTTTTGTCCCATTTCAATGAATGAGAGAGGAACTTGCACCACCACTGCAACGTAGACTGTTTGCAGGTAAACATTGAAGACAACACAGCTCTCGCCCAAGCGCCGCAGCCCCTTCAAATTGCTGATCGGCAGGGGGTGCCGTGAATCGGACTCCCTCCAATCTGAAAATTATGATCTACCCTGGCGGTAGGTCATCAATATCATGTAACCACAATACCTCTTTAAAGGGGTATTCCTATTTTATGAAGTGTGTGGGGGTCCAACCTCTGAGACCCCCCCCACTCCAATCCTAAGAATTAAAGGGACACAGACCTGTTTTAGTTGCAGCATCCACTTCTAAATATTCCCTCCATAGTGGGTTTTTATGGAACCGTAGTTGCCCCCATTTACCATGCTTGAATGGTGCCGCGCTACATTGAGAGTGGTCTGGCCGCTGCTGGGGAGAGGAAAAAACAATAAGGGGGTACATCATTCAATAATTGTATGGTGGCATACCGAGCCAGAGGCTCCATATAATAATATATGGCACTTCTATATTGTGCCATTTTACCTAGGTACCCTACCCTAGAAGCAGAGAATACATTTGTGATACAGCATACAGTGTAACTGGTACCTTTTTCTTAATATTGGATTCCATATCTATCCATCAGAATGAAAAAAACCGGAATCATACGAAAGTACAGTATGGGCACCATATTAAGGCTCATGCACACGAACATGTTTCCTTTCCGTGTTCATTTCATTTTTTTATTTATTTTTGCGGACCGTATGTGAAACCATTCATTTCAATGGGTTACTCCGTGTGCATTCCGTTTCCGTATGTCCATTGCGCAAACTGATAGAACATGTCCTATTATTGTCAGCATTACGGACAAAGATAGAACTGTTCTATTTGGGGCCAGCTGTTCCGTTCCGCAAAATACGGAATGCACACGGACGTCATCCGTATTTTTTGCAGACCGCAAAATACATACGGTCGTGTGCATGAGCCCTTACCCTCATCCATTTGATTGCGAAGAGCCGGCCGCCGCCATTGTGATTGAAGATCTAGCGCGAAATCTCGTGCAGCTGGTGATGACATCATCACGTTGGCTGGCATGATGATACCATACGTCACCGCGCATGGGGATTTTTCGTGGGATCTTCAATCAAGATGGTGCTGGCTAGCTCCTTGTGCTCAAATAGTTGAGGTAAGTATGATTTTTTTTACTGCTATTCAGAAAAAAATCTATTCACTATCACGAAGCACGAGGCCATTCGACTCTGCGGCGAATCGAATTTTCCCTGAAATTTTGATTGAATTCCCCTTCATCAGGTTCAATTCGCTCAACACTAGTTGTGACATCACAGGCCTAGGGAGAGGTCGTGACACTGACAGCTGATTGGTTGGGATGGCGGCAGTCAAACCCCCTTTGATCTGATATTGATTATATTATAGATATTTTACCCCCATATTGGACATCATAGATGGGGGCATATCCCCCTACTCCAAATCCCCGTTATTATACCACATTGCTACTTAGTGATTACAATGAGAGTTGTGACATAATCTCTGAAGTATCAGCCTTTCCCCGATGATAATAGCTGGTTGAGGGTGTCTGGGAGGTAACAACAGTAGGACCTTCCCCTTAAAGGGCGTCAAGTAGTGTTGAGCGAACTTGTGGTTTAAGTTCGGCATCCAAAGTTCGGGTTATCGAAGAATCTCGTTATGGATTCCAAATTCCGTTATGATCCGTGGTAGCGGAATCCGTAACGGGATTCTTCGAGAACCCGAACTTTGGACGCAGAACTTAAAACACAAGTTCGCTCAACACTAGCGTCCGGTTAAAGGTATACAGCCTACAGCAAATTACCAAGAACAGAAACATTTTAGCAACATTTTTAATTGCTCTAGTAAAACCCTCTATATATTCATGGTACATCATTAGGTCTTGCCCGTAATATCCCTCATGCGATGTCGTAATTGATGGGGACCAACGCCAGTCGCCGCTGCTCTCCATGTCCCAGTTTATCAAAGGCCTTGATGCCCGGCTTCCCCCTGGCTGACATATTTTGCTGCTCTGCTCTCGTTACACTAGTACAACCATTATTCTAATGTTAGATTGCTCTTAATACCGGGATCCCACAGAGCCATGAAAAAACCTTTTATGTTTCCTAATATTTCAAACAGCATGCGGAATATCTATATTCTCCTTTAGGTCAGCGGAGTCACATTTGCTGTGTTTAATTACTACATAAAGTATAATGAGATCTCTCATATTCATCACAGTCCGCGCGCTGAAGGACCGCCGCTTTAAAAAAAATAAAAAATTACGCTTCTTGCAGCGAGGAAATGGAAGTCCGACTAATGATATTGTGCAATCCGTCTGTTACATATATTTCATTTTTTTTTTATACGGCCAACGTGTCGAATAGCTCCATCATCTCTCCGAGGACGGGTGCTTTTTAGTATTGCGAGCAAAATGGTAACGGTTTGCTATATAGCTTGGCATAGATCGCTACCGATAGCGCTGTGTTCAATCCCCCACGCTCTCCGAAGTACAGATATTACCATAAATACAGCCCATTAACACTTGTTCCTCTCTGTCAGGACATAAATTAAGCCTGCAGGTGTTCGGAGAAGCATCACCCTTGGTACTAATTAAGCCTTGATAATTAGGTTTGTTAAATTCAGGCCTTTAAGCTTATATTCCCACTTTGGGTTGGCAAAACGGAGATTTGATACATGTAAGGGCTTTTTTCGGCTGGGGGCTGTTTGATTGTATCCTACTGTCGGAGAAGCTTCCAGCTACCTTGTGTGAAATGATCATTTATTGTACAAGACATCAAAGATCTTTTTGCTTGTGCAATGACTCGATTGGCTTCTAGAATGAGGGGGCTGCGTAACTCCATTATCTGGCATGAAGGATGGATGGTATGTGTCGAAATGTTAGTAGCAAGGTATATTGCGTAGAACACAAGCCCTTGTAAAATGCCCAATTAGTACAATGGTCGGGTGGTCTGATGTGACCCTCCACTGTAAACTAGACTGCAGAGAATATTTCATGATATGTAAGAACTGGTGAGATAACGTTACTCATCGTGGCCCTCACTTGGAGACCACCAAGTTGGCCAGTTAATGCTCCTTGGGTTTGAAAAATAGCTCTCCTCCAGGAAGAAAGAAAGCCCTCTAGTGCCACCTATTGGCGGTGGCTACCCTATAACTTTAATATACCTTGCAACATGACTAAGGATATTTGACAAACCAGAATCTTCTCCTTAAAGGGATTTTCCCATGATTAATGTAAAAATAAAAAATGAATGAAAATCAGATATCACATAGTATATGGCAATCTCTAACAAAGCTAGAACCAGCCCCGTACCTTACATGGATCCAGAGATCTCCACATTCATTGTTCCAATTGCTCTGCTAAATTTATATCAAGCTGGCAGCTCAGGGGGCGGGGGGGGGGGGGGGGGTGTTCTTTCTGCAGCAGCTCAGGGAACTTGCCATTCCTGCTGCAGCTCAGGAGGCAGTTGAAAGACGGAACTGAGCATATGGGCCCACCTAAGCGAAGTGGACAGAGAAATAAGTCAAAGAGCAAACGGTAGGTGGTGCTATACAGACAGATTATATTGAATAACTTGGTATCTATAATACATTTTTGTTACATGCAATTACAAAAGTATTTCTATCCAACGTGCTGATTTTGCTTCTGATCAGAGTAGAGCAGGTTACTGGTTGACTGAGAGGCCTGTGACGGGACTCTGGTGGGAAACTCTTTCTCAGTATCTACCCCAATAGATTGAACTAGAGCAGTGGTTCTCAACCTTTCTAAAGCCGTGACCCCTTAATACAGTTCCTCATGTTGTGGTGACCCCCAACCATTACATTTTTTTCCTTGCTAGGTCATAACTAATTTTGCTACTGTTATGATGACCCACCAAAAACACGCACAGACACCAATACACCAAATGTTAATTCAAATACACAAGTATTCATTCATAACCACAGAATTTTAGCATAAATACAAAATATTTGTAAACCAAATAAATAACTTTAAAATAAATAATAAACAACAAATACCCCCTAAAAAATAAATCAGTGGTGCGCACAGTACCCCTCAAATAAATAACTCAGTGGTGCTCACAGTACCCCCCCAAAAATAAATAAAATCAGTAGTGCTCAGGGTACCCCTCAAATAAATAAATCAGTGGTGCTTCAAGTCCCCCCCAAATAAATAAATCAGAAGTGCTCAGGGTCCCCCAAATAAATAAATCTGCGGAGCTTCAGGTCTCCCCCAAATAAATAAATCAGCGGTGCTTCAGGTCCCCCCCCAAATAAATAAATCAATGGTGCTCAGGGTCCCCCAAATAAATAAATCAGAAGTGCTCAGGGTCCCCCAAATAAATAAATCAGCGGTGCTTCATGTCCCCCCAAATAAATTAAGCCTTTCTCAGCCAAATAATTAAAATAAAATTAGCCAGGCTCAGCCAGGCTCAATCCAATTATTGGTGGCAGTGGTGCTCAGCGGCGGTGTCATTAACGAAAAAACTCGGACCTCAGCAGACAGGCGGCCTGACTTACCCGTCCAGACGTCAGGCTCCTTCAAGCACAGGCAGTGATAGGACATCACTTCCTGTGCGCGAGGATAAGGGGCCGCTGCTGTTGTGCGGGCGACCCACAATAGGAAGCCTCAGGCGACCCCCCGGAAAGGGCCGATCGACCCCCAGGTTGAGAACCGCTGAACTAGAGGGACAGTGTTGCTTTTTCCTTTAGCAGAACTACTATACTTTGCATTTGATATTGAAGAGTCATTGAATAAAGAAGCCTTAAAGGGGTTTTCCAGCTTTTTTTTTATTTCCAGCCCAGCCTGTAGTACTTGTGGAAAATCCATACTCACCTGTGCCCTGCTGCTCCATTATGGCTTCCTAACTCACTTCACTAGTCTTCTGGTCCCCATCTGTAAACTTCCAGATGCACGGGGTCTTGTGCGCAGCTGAAACTAATGACTGGCCTCAGGGGTGACATGTCCCCATGCGTCATGTGATCCAGCAGTGACATGTCTCTTGGGGACACCTCACCGCTGAGCCCAGTCATTGACGGCAGCAGCGCACAAGACCTTGTCCGTCTGAAAGTGTACAGATACACACAGGAAGACCAGAGAACAAAGTCAGGGAGCTAGAGCGGCAGGGAGCAGGCTGGGGTGAAAATTTAAAAAACAGTCTGGAAAACCCTGTAAAAAATTCCTGGGGAATTTCAGGAAAGTGAACACCCAGGCTGCAGTACTGGACGTTGCTCCTGGCAACCAACAATCACGGAGTTCCCCGCAGCCAGTACGCCAGATCAACGAGCCTATTTCGTGCTTCGTGGATCCTCTAGAGAGATGAGCCCATTGACCTTACCATTTTAATAGGTGGTGGGAACTTGCATGGGGATAGGGTCTCCACAGGGGCTGCAGTGTTAGCAAAGAGAGACATGAAGACCAGTTATCAGTGGTGGCATCAAGCAGCTCCTGAAAGAGGTCCTCTGTCCTCTATGTGCACCACAGACTACATGGGCATTATTATTTTTTTATTTCAACTTCACTGAAGTAACCTTAGCCTTTT
This sequence comes from Bufo bufo, assembly GCF_905171765.1. Lineage (NCBI taxonomy): Eukaryota > Metazoa > Chordata > Amphibia > Anura > Bufonidae > Bufo > Bufo bufo. Next base: position 119,962,648 of record NC_053398.1, on the reverse strand, counting down.
GATTTGCATATAACACACTTACATCCGAATTTCAAGCCATTTAATCTCTAGTCTAGGAATGTATCACCTATCACATCAGATTTGTGATAAATGCCATTTTATGCAGAAAGAAATAAAAACTCTGAAACATCACAGAAATTCCTTTCAACATTATTCATAGAGAATGCAGATTTCCTAGCTCCCCCGCATGTTTCATTATTCTCTTTTAATTCCAGTTATTTTATGTAAATTTCCGACTAGGTTACTGTCGTTGATCTCGATCTAATTAACACAGCAAAATGTAATAATAACGAAAAACACTATAAAGGTATAGCATATAAATAACCGTATAGCGGAATGGAAATAACGTTAGGGGAAAATTTGACGTGATGGAGCCCAGTCTAAAGGCCCTGCAACGATCTGTGTACAGACTCTGAGACTTCAGGGGTTAAAAGTCCAGATAGTGCTTTATTTTTCATCCAGGACAACACAATACAGGGCTGTCACTTGGTTGAAGCCACAGCACATAAAGCATAACACAAAACATAAAATAAACACCTGCCCGTCTGGGCGCTAACTATACAGAGAACTTCTCTCTCTCACCTATGCATTCAGCATGTCAGAGGCACCATGATCTGACCATGACTGAGGTTTTGAGGTAATTCATGGGATTACCTCAGGCTGGGGAAATCTATGTACGGGATTGGAGAAAGAGTGGCATATCCCACTGTCAAACCTACATGCCTCTCTGCTAGAATCCAGCCCATGAATTCTTAAACTGTGCTTTACTGAGACAACATAGCTTTCTGGATTCCATTTATCTCACCTAGCTGAGGACTCTGGGTGAAATACACACCCCTTCCAGTACTTTTCCACACACATTGTTACAGCCCCCATACACATTAGTGAACCCCCCGACAGTCTGAGTTTGGGGAGCTCCTACTCTCCCCCGACAAAGAGATAAGCCACCGCTAGAAGAAGGATCTCTCCTCTCTCCTTATTTAGAACATAAGGGCTTAGCCGTACTGAACATGTATGTGAATAGGAGCGTCGGTAACGGCCTACAGTAATATGGTAGTACCAAGGGGTACATTAATGAATAAAAGTTAACTAAAAGTACACTGCTCAAAAAAATAAAGGGAACACAAAAATAACACATCCTATATCTGAATTAATTAAATATTCTTCTGAAATACTTTGTTCTTTACATAGTTGAATGTGCTGACAACAAAATCACACAAAAATAAAGAAATGGAAATCAAATTTTTTAACCCTTGGAGGTCTGGATTTGGAGTCACACTCAAAATTAAAGTGGAAAAACACACTACAGGCTGATCCAACTTTGATGTAATGTCCTTAAAACAAGTCAAAATGAGGCTCAGTAGTGTGTGTGGCCTCCACGTGCCTGTATGACCTCCATACAACGCCTGTGCATGCTCCTGATGAGGTGGCGGACGGTCTCCTGAGGGATCTCCTCCCAGACCTGGACTAAAGCATCTGCCAACTCCTGGACAGTCTGTGGTGCAACGTGACGTTGGTGGATAGAGCGAGACATGATGTCCCAGATGTGCTCAATTGGATTCAGGTCTGGGGAATGGGCGGGCCAGTCCATAGCATCAATGCCTTCGTCTTGCAGGAACTGCTGACACACTCCAGCCACATGAGGTCTAGCATTGTCTTGCATTAGGAGGAACCCAGGGCCAACCGCACCAGCATATGGTCTCACAAGGGGTCTGAGGATCTGATCTCGGTACCTAATGGCAGTCAGGCTACCTCTGGCGAGCACATGGAGGGCTGTGCGGCCCTCCAAAGAAATGCCACCCCACACTATTACTGACCCAATGCCAAACCGGTCATGCTGGAGGATGTTGCAGGCAGCAGAACGTTCTCCACGGCATCTCCAGACTCTGTCACGTCTGTCACATGTGCTCAGTGTGAACCTGCTTTCATCTGTGAAGAGCACAGGGCGCCAGTGGCGAATTTGCTAATCTTGGTGTTCTCTGGCAAATGCCAAACGTCCTGCACGGTGTTGGGCTGTAAGCACAACCCCCACCTGTGGACGTCGGGCCCTCATATCACCCTCATGGAGTCTGTTTCTGACCGTTTGAGCAGACACATGCACATTTGTGGCCTGCTGGAGGTCATTTTGCTGGGCTCTGGCAGTGCTCCTCCTGTTCCTCCTTGCACAAAGGCGGAAGTAGCGGTCCTGCTGCTAGGTTGTTGCCCTCCTATGGCCTCCTCCACGTCTCCTGATGTACTGGCCTGTCTCCTGGTAGCGCCTCCATGCTCTGGACACTACGCTGACAGACACAGCAAACCTTCTTGCCACAGCTCGCATTGATGTGCCATCCTGCATAAGCTGCACTACCTGAGCCACTTGTGTGGGTTGTAGACTCCGTCTCATGCTACCACTAGAGCACCGCCAGCATTCAAAAGTGACCAAAACATCAGCCAGGAAGCATAGGAACTGAGAAATGGTCTGTGGTGACCACCTGCAGAACCACTTCTTTATTGGGGGTGTCTTGCTAATTGCCTATAATTTCCACCTGTTGTCTATCCCATTTGCACAACAGCATGTGAAATTGATTGTCACTCAGTGTTGCTTCCTAAGTGGACAGTTTGATTTCACAGAAGTGTGATTGACTTGGAGTTACATTGTGTTGTTTAAGTGTTCCCTTTATTATTTTGAGCAGTGTATAAATAAAAGTTTAAACCTTGTAGTAGAGAAACTTGAATTATCCCCTATGGGTAAAAAGTTACAAGTGGACATAAAATGACTGCAAACATTTCATCCCTGTGTAGCTCTAGCTTTTTGAAGCACCTATTATGGTAAGACCATTGCCTTTAGATATCCATGTCTGCAGAAACCACAGCCCTTTCTGAAGTTTTCATGAAAATTCAGAAATTTGGAAAGCCTGCTGCATGATTGCCAGTCCATTCGACTGATGACCCTACATATAATGCAGTAAGTCCATGCAATGGCCTTCCCGTTAATGCGGGGCGCCCACAGGGTGTCATGGCAGTCGGGAGCATGACATAATTTGTACAGCTGTATCCGGAACTATAAAATGCTCACAGTATTTAATCCACACCGTAAAAAAAAAAATTCTGCTGGATCCATGCAGCAGTATTTGTCCAGCTGAATCCTGGCATATTTGCTGGGCGGCGTACGGATCTCCGCTGGACCCCATTATAGTCAATGGGGCATTAAGGTCTTGCCAAATTCAAACTCTCATATGACTGCACCCATGGGAAAATCTAAAAGCTGCGGCTCTCAGAAGGTGGTGATGTAAGAAACAAACAAATAAAAAAAATTAAAAAAAAATGCACAGCATCCTGAAGGCCAAAATAAGCTATGTCCTTGAAGGAAATGTGTCATCAGAAAATGACCTATTGTTTGAATCACATTTTTATGTTTAACATATTTGAAAATAATTTCTGATGATGTTATTTTTCATTTTCCATGTCTTTATCTAGATTTAAACAAAAAAAAAAAAAAACTTGGTCTATACAGATTACTTTACTGCAGTTATCTGCTTATCTGTCATTCTAATCCTGCCTGTAATGATATCACCTCTGTGTATAGATAAGACAGAATACACCATTCACAATAGGTGATTGTCACAGATTAAATGTCTATTCTTTCCTTGTACAATGATCTCTGCGCTGGTCACAGAGCATGCCAAGATGGCCGCCCCCATAATCCTGTCCAGGAAATCTACAATCTAAAATTAAAAACAGATTATGAAAAAGGAGATGTGCCGCTATCTGGTTTTAATTGGCAGATACATTTTTTGATGACACATTTCCTTTAAAGGAAATCTGTCAGCAGTTTTGACCATGGTAAACTGCTGACAGCACTAGGTAAGAACTAGGCAGACTAGAATAAACATATCTCTTGTGGAGTTTTTAGTATAGGGATAATGAGAATAAGAACTTTTATTCGCCCATGTTCTGCACGTGCTCAGGGGGTGGAGCTTCACCATAAAGTGCTCTCTGCCTTCAGCCGCTTCATAGCCCCTCCTCTCTGCAGCAGCAGCCAATAAAGAGATTACTACAGCCATCACTCAGCGCAGAGGGGAGGGGCTGTGAAGCAGCTCAGTGCAGAGGGCAGAGTACACTTTACAGTGAAACTCTACCTCCAGTGTACTTAAGGGGGTTTTCTGAGACTGACACCATTGATATCCTAACCATCAATAGGAGATTGGTGGGGGTCCAAAATCCGGCACCCCTACCGATCTCTGTCAGGGGCAGCCACAGATTCTGGAAGTAAACAGTTTATGGGGCTAGAGCCCAGATCCGGAGGTGAGTCCAAGGGCGCCATCTGGTCCCGATCATTAGATTTGCTGAGCTACTTTTCTTGTCATTGATGTTCGCTGCGTCATTGAACCAATGCTTGCAGTCTATGCCTGGTCAGTAGTGCCCCTCTCTGACCCTCATTGTCTGTCTGCTCACTAGCAGCATGTCTTTGCCTTCAGCTTCCTTACAGGCACAGGACAAGATGATTATTTAAGCAAGGAGTCAATGATGATTAATTATTTCAAGGACAAAGGGACTGAAACTTTTTTTTCTTCCATTCTCCGTTAATGACTTAAACACCCTGCAGCTTCTACTTGATGACAAGGGTGTAAGGAGTCTATAACAGGTAGTTTAGGATACGTTATGTGGAGCATATCTCTCTGGTGGTTCTGGTCTGTCAGTAAGTTTTATGGACAGCCTCTTCATTTCAGTCGGAACCATGTAATTCAGCATTTTTCCTGCGGGGGCTCTGCAGGAGAATTGTGGTGTTACCCATCAAGGCCATCATAGATAATATGTAGATGTCATCCAGAAGAGATTGTCTCCAGACCCTTCTCTATCATCTCTGCTCTCAGTCCCATGTGTCTGGCCCATTTTAAACTGAACAAAGTCAACCAAAACTGCTCACTTTGGCAGAACCGGCCAACGATCTTCTGTAGTCCTGACCAGTGATGGCCAGTTCGCAGTGTTCGCCGACGAACACATGCAGTCTGCCATCTTTATTCCCAAGTCCGGCGGTGCAGAGGTAAGCCCTTACCTGTACCTGCGCCGAGAGCCGCTCTGAAACACATACGGTCACCGGGAGCAGGCAGTTCCGAGAACAGCCACCGGGGGGCCTTCATCGGGCTGTTCTCGGAATTGCCTGCTCCCGGTGACCGCATGTGTTTCAGAGCGGCTCGCGGCGCAGGTACAGGTAAGCACTTACCTCTGCATCGCCGGACTTGGGGTAAAGATGGCAGATCGCATATGTTTCTCGGCGAACACTGCGAACTGGCCATCACTGGTCCTGACTGTACCCTGATGTCATCCGTAAGGTCAGGCATGTTGAGTTAGAATATGCCTGATCTTTGGTTGTAACGGAATATTATCTGCATGGATCCAGAGAGCTCCACATTGACTGCTCCAATTACTCTTCTAGATTATCTTCAGCCTGGCAGCTCCTGGGGTGTGTCCTTTCTGCTGCAGCTCTCTCCCTGTAACTGCCACAGCTTCTACCAGATTATATGGCTGATGGCAGTAAAAGGTTTAAACTGAACGAGTGCGACCACCTCAGTGAGACGGACAAAAAAAAATAAGGAATAGTACAAACAGCAGGTGGCGCTATACAGATACATTTTATTGAATAACTCAGTGGCTGAACAAAATTTTTAATTACATGCAATTACAAAAGTATTCGGATCCAGGTGCTGGTTTGAAAAATGTAGAATATGTTTCATGACACAACCCCTTTAATGCTAAATATTTTTTTGTGCCACCACCTACTATATATTCTGTGGGACAGAGGGACCTTTCTGCTCCCAGTGGGACCAGAGCCCTGTGCTGATTGCCTCCTCTAACCCCCTATATATCTGAGGCTGAGTTCACCAGAGCGAGAGTCCTGGACTGTATGCAGCTCTACACTCTTGCTTATAGAGAGTGCCCAGCAAATACCATCCTTTATGTGATGCCAATTTGCCATGTTAGGGTGTGTGCGAGGGCTATTCTTTGCCCCCTACAGTTGCTTTGATATGTGCTGTTTTGAGTTCCTCAGAAATTCCCTAAATCACAACTAATACATTGTATAAAGTCAAATTTCCAATGTGTTTGATTAAATAAAATATTAAAAATGCAATATTAAAAACTCACTGCCGTGCAAAAGATTCCTTAAAGGGGTTATCCCACGAAAAGAATTAGGGTTCATTCAGACGACCGTATGAATGGGTCCACATCCAGTCTGCAATTTTACGGAACGGATGTGGACCCATTAATTTCAGTGGGGCCACGAAAGATGAGGACAGCGTGTGCTGTCTGCATCCGTAGTTCCGTGGCCTCGCAAGAAAGATAGAACAAGTCCTATTCTTGTCCACAGTCACGGACAAGAATAGTCATTTCTATAATATGCATATGTGGTCCGCCAAATGTGGAATGCACACGGGCCGGTATCCGTGTTTTGCAGATCCGCAATTTGCGGACTGCAAAACGCTACGGCCGTCTGAATGAGCCCTTTTTTTTTGTAATACATATATAGCATTTTCCACTCTAGTAGCGCCCCCTGCTGTGTACTGGTCCACCTTCTCCTGCATTCAGTGGTGGACTGACATGCACAGTAACTTCTCTGCTCCTCTCAGTGCTGGTGTAGTGATCTCATAGTGAAGCATCTCAGGCACTTTTTTTTTTCATTTATCCCTACTTCTAAATGCATAGAAATATCTACCTATATTCGGTGGCATAACTAGAGGGCTATGGGCCCCAGGGCAAACTTTGGATCCCCCCCTCCCCCACGCTGTGGCCAGTCACACCCTCTGTGACCGCAATTGTTACACCCCTGGTCCCTGATCCCCCAGTAATACCCCCATTAATGTCCTCCACTGCCCCCAGTAGTGTCCCCCACTGCCCCGGTAATATCCCCCACTGACCTAACGGCTAGCGCCCTCCCCACTGCTCCAGTTGTGTCCCCTACTGCCCCCAGTAGTATTCCCCACTGTCCCCAGTAGTATTCCTCACTGTCCCCAGTAGTATTCCCCACTGTCCCCAGTAGTATTCCCCACTGTCCCCAGTAGTATTCCCCACTGTCCCAGGTAATGTCCCCCACTGGCCCTAGTAATGTCCCCCACTGAACCAGCAGGCAGTGCCCCCCACTGCCCCTACAAATACCCCCACTACCTCTAGTAATGTCCCCCACTGGCCCTAGTAATGTCCCCCACTGAACCAGCAGGCAGTGCCCCCCACTGCCCCTACAAATACCCCCACTACCTCTAGTAATGTCCCCCACTGCCCCTAGTAATGTCGCCCACTGCCCCTAGTAATGTCCCCCACTGCCCCTAGTTATGTCCCCACTGCCCCTAGTAATGTCCCCCACTGCCCCTAGTAATGTCCCCCACTGCCCCTAGTAATGTCCCCACTGCCCCTAGTAATGTCCCCCACTGCCCCTAGTAATGTCCCCCACTGCACCCAGTAATGTTCCCCACTGCCCCAGTAATGTCCCTCACTGCCCCCAGTCTTCACTCACATGTAACGTGGCCCAGCATTGTCACTGTACTTCATGCCAACCCCCGTCAGAGTGCTAATCTTACCTCCATTCAATGCGCTCCAGGCCCTGACGCTGCCCTACTAAAATCATTCACAAATGAAATGGGTGGGCAGAGCCTGACTAACATTGGTTAGGCTCCGCCCACCTGCTTTATTTGTGACTAATTTTAGTAGGACAGCGCTAAGGCCTGGAGCGCATATGAAGGAGGTAAGATTAGCGCTCTGATGGAGGTCGGCATGAAGTACAGTGACAATTCTGGGCCCCGTTACTATATGTGAGGGACTATTATTTATTCAGTGGAAGAAGAGATCAACAAGAGCTAATTGCAATGCATCCTGGGAGATGCAGGTGCTTGATGAGCTGCTGACCACCCACAGACAGGGAAGAAAGTCCTTCATACAAGCGAGTAAAAAAAAAAAAAAAAAGAGTTTTTCATGCAATAATCCCTTTAAAAATCTGCTCACATCCCATACTACGAAATAGATGTTATTAATACACATGGAAGAGAAGCATCCCCGAGAGATCTCATCTTATTCCGCGCACGTCTCAATCGTTCCGTTTTTCAAGGAGATAGGAAATGTTTTGTGTCTGGATTAAGAAATACGCGGCCCCCACAAAAGCCATTTAAAAAGTGGGTAAGCCAGACAAGAGACCCATATGTTACCGGAAAAGATTACCTTGATAAAATACCGATCCTGCTTTGTACGGCGGCCTCCCAGAATTGTGCGCTCGCTGCTCAGCTGTTAAGATTGTTATTAAACTTTATGGACCATAAAGCTCGAAGAAACAAGGCAAGTGAACAACTATACCATTACAATGGTGTCAAAACAAGAGACATATTTCATATCCTTTGAACTGCTCCTCGACATTCACTGTATAAGTGCTCTCAGACTGACTCAACCTTTTCCTGTGTTTTTCAACCTTAGACTTTAATGCAACATGGCTAATTTATGAACACCGAAGTCTACATATGCCATTTAGTTCAGAGCCGGACTATAAATCTCTATCTCCGGGTTCTGCTGCCCCCAATCTTACACTGCTGCTGGTTCCTCCTGAGAAGTTTGACACACATTTATCAGACCTTAATCTTTTTGGCTTTTTTCTTTCTTTTTTTCTTTTTTTTTCTAGAGAGAGAAACAATTTACTAATAAGCTAGGAGTAAATGGATGAAGTAATTCTAGTAGGGAGGGCAGAGGTAGCAGACGGCACCAGGGCTTGGGGCCCGAGAGATCCCAGAGAGCCTCTGCCACATAGGACAGCAGTATTTTAAATTGCACATCGTGGTAGGTGGGGGACACTGGTATAGAATTTACATTGGGGCCCCCAGTTACGTTTCTGATTAAGGATGAGCAAACTGGTTGTACTGGTTCGCGATTCAGTCTGAATTTTTCCAAAAATTTTAATTCACACGAAACCTAATTTTTTGTGGTTCGTTTCGGGCAAATCAATGAGAGAGAGTGCCTAGTACACAAATGTGTGTTTTTCAACACTGTATATGCATTGTGTAAGGGGTACTGTTTCTTCTTATAGAGAGCCCCGAGTAGAGGTGTGCGCAGTATTGTAGGCCAGGTGATGCCCCTTTGGGCTTCTGGGTAAGATATTCAAATTTGCTTTTTTAAAGTTATCTGATGCCAACAGTTGTATAATAATTTGCATATATTTTCCCCAGCGATCAAGAGGAGCATTGTCTAGCCTACAGTAGTCATCACGTATGTTAACTGGTCTCCATAATAGAAATAGTATCCACCCAGAGGTTCCCCTTTAGTCCTCGCAACTTGAAAATCTATTCTCATTTGCTTTACTCTGATAAAGGGCTTTTTTTCCTGAAAGATCTAGCTGAAGATGGGAGGCTGGCTTAGCTATTTTCTAGCTTTGATACATAAGCATGTTTAAAGGCATCTCTGCCAATCCACTGTGTGAAAATAATGCACCGCTCATATGGATGCTGTGTTCTCCTTTCCTAATAGTTTTAAGGCCCCCATACACATTAGTGTATTATTACCCCTCAAAAATGCCTGTATTTCCGGAGCATTTCTTATGACTCTATTTTGTGTCATTCTATATTATTCCTACTAGCAGTGTATGACTAAATTGCTAACTGGGTGTTACCAGTTGGGGGTGCATCCCTGTACAGGCTGAGTGTCCAATCAGTGCTGGCAGTGGCAGAATGTTCAGGAACACATCACTTTGACAAGGGAAATGATAATACCCAAGTTGGCATTTTTTCCATAAACTTCTAATAGAAATAATAGAGGAATGGCACAACATACAGCTGCATTGGTGACGTCACGTTGCAGCCAATCATTGACCTCTTCATTGCTCCACTGAGGCCAGTGATTGGCTACGCCAGTCAAGTTTGGTCGATGTGACATCACAGCTGAAGCCGATTGAACAGAGCTTGTCCGGGAGAGCCCATCAATTAGACATTGGCCGCTGATCCTGCCGGTAGGTGAAAAATGATTTTTGTGGGGTAATCGTTTTGATGCGATTTTTTCTAAAATATTTTGTGACTTGAAGTGTGTAGGTGTTGGTGGGGTAATAAGTGCCTATTTCAGGAACAAACAATTTCCGAAGACTAAATAAAATGACTCTAGCATTGGTGGCTCAGTCTTTCCCTTCCTGTACACTTCCCTCTGACCATAAACTACAACTGTATTAGAGATAAAGTGTGCAATATCTCCAAAACTGCTTTAAATAATAATTCACATGCACAGCAGAAACATAGCGCAGTAAATCAAATGGCAATAAACATCGGCGTGTATGTTTCAACTAACAACATTAATCTGTTTCAAGAGAAAGATCAGTAGAGGAAAATTCAAATACTTAGCTTTTAAGTAAACAGTATTTCAAAGTGATCTCAGCGCGAGCTGGCGCAAGATCAACGGGGCCCGTAGACAGACTAATGTTTGCTCAAACATACGGTGCCGTGTTTTACAGTGTTTAATGTTTTACCTCATTTACTCGCGGTGTATGGATCATAATATAATCACATTCTTTGTGTCTGTGTTTGTGCTGGATTTTGTTTACACCGTTTTAATATTACGAGATGCGTCCCTCGAGATGATCGCAACGTTGTGCCACCTGTGGATCGTAGAACAAATACTGAATAGTTTACATAGCCTGTGGAATTATTGTGTAGTAACCTTCTGTGGGTGCAGTGGTACAGTTGGTCACTATTAGGGATGAGCAAACTTGTGTTTCAAGTTCGGGGTGCAAGGTTCGGGTTATCTAAGAATTCCGTTATGGATTCCGCTACCACGTACCATAAGTTACGGTCCGTGGTAACGGAATTCTTAGATGAACCCGAACCTTGCACGCCGAACTTGAAGTTTGCTCATCTCTAGTCGCTATGACTGCATATGACACAATTCTTATAAGGTCATCTAGATTCTCTGGTAGACCCCAACAGGGCAGCAATGGTCCAAGCAGATCCCATTTGGACTTGATAGGTGGGACAAACACTTGCCACAGGGGTCTATATCTTGTGAGGTCAATCACACATAACCTGTTAGATGTTATTAATGACATGTGGACATGTGCATGTTCTATATAGATAGAGGGTGGGCCTCAGAATCATGTCCTCTAGTGCGGTGGTTCAAGATACTGAACATCACCCTGTTAGGACTCTATTTCCTATGTTAGCTTCATTATGAGAAACCAGTTTACAACCTTTACCGGCACCCAACAATTTAGCTTTTCTGTTTCTGCACCCTAGATTAATGCCAGACGTGTGCTTTAGATAAGACACCTATTAATGGTGGACGTTTCTCATCTGGACAATTTCTTTCCACATACTCTATTAGAGCATAAAGATGTCAGAGAGGGTGGTTCTTGGCCAGAGCACCTTTTGGCACGTATGGCTTCCACTCAAGGGCTTGATGATTATTACTGTTATGTATTAATTCCATGGATCTGTACATCTGGGGGTATACATACATAATATTAAAACTTAAGTACAATATGCATAAAAGTAGTAACAGATACAGAGGTAATGAGGACCCTGCCCACGAGAGCTTACAATCAAGGGAAAGGAGAAGAACACGGTGAGTGTAAAGGCTGCTCATCTGGCTGTGTGGCGGCATACACATTTCAGGTGGTAGGCTTCCCTGAAGGGGTGGATTTTCAGGTTGCTTTTAAAGGTTTGGATATGTTGGGGTAGTGAGTTACAGAGTATGGGGAATGCACTTGAGAAATGTTGTAGGTGATTGTGCGATGAACAGAGAAGAGGAGAACAAAGGATGAGGTCTTGTGAGGATCGGAGATTACGTGTGGGGATGTATCAAGAAAGCAGGTCAGAAATGTAAGGATGGGACAGATTGTGGACGGCTTTATATGTTTTTGTTAGTATTTTGAACTGAATTCCCTGGGCAATGGGGATCCAGTGAAGGGATTGGCAGAGGGGTGAGGCAGAAAGAAATGAGGGGAGAGGTGTATTAACCGGGCAGCAGAGTTGAGAATAAATTGAATGGATGTTGCAGTAGTCCAGGGAGGAGATGATGAGGGCACGCACTATCATTTTAGTTGACTTAGGGATGTGACCATGTTTTACATAGTCATCTATTCATTTGCTGAAAAGGAAATGTATGTTTGCCCATAGCCTTCACCATTGGTGAAAGCTGATCACCAGGGATTCCAGGAGCCACACACACGCAGCAATTAGCTTCTATGGCCTTTCGCACACAGCTGCACCATGGATTCATTTTGTACAGATTTGTAATACAATCCATAAAAATCTATACTGTACCCCAGTGTGTCTCGAATTTCGAGTTCCAGATTAGGGAGGTATTCGGTCCTAGAATAAGATACTGTATGGAAGTAAAGTACCATACGGCAGCACACAAAGTGCCAACAGATTTGTAATATGGAACCCATAGGCCTACTGTATAGGCTCCATGTACATGTTTGTAGTGCATGAGAATTTTTACTGGATTCAGGACATCCAAAAATTGGCCATGTTGATGTCACGGATAGGGTTGCAGAAAGCTGGAACTTATAAATAAACATCCGACTGGCTTGATCCCAAACTAAGGAGCATATGGATGAGCCCTATAAAACCCCTAGAGCTCTCCCTGACTGCTATGCCCATGCAAAGATCTTTGTGGTAGACGATTGCATGCCCTCGTACCTTATGCTATGTGACACCTGAAAACCCTATAATAGTGAGGGGACACGACCACCGGCTCCCTGCACTTAATACGGACGGAGTCAGGGTCACCTACAATCAAGCCAGCAAGAAACACAAATTAAGGAAACAGACTTATCTGAGGAATCAGGAGAAGCAGCATCCAGCAGTGAACACAATCCAGGAAGAAGTATAAACCGCAAAGTGAGGCAGTATGGGAGGGGATATAAAGGGACACAATCAATGCAAATAGGTGACAGCTGGGAGATGGAAAGGAGATGAGAAAGTGAAACCAAAACAAAGAACATCATACAACAGGTAGAGAAGAACGTCTGCCAGATCTTCTCACAGAGCTGACGGTGACAGTTGACCACTGTCGTTCATAGTTCCTCCATGTGCATAAGCATCATTGACCATTTGTAGACGTCCTTGCATGGCATGCTACCAAACAGTATAGGCAAGAGTCAAAAATTGACAACACTAGTTATGGGACTGACGCTCCTCATGGTTTAGTGCAAATTTTGGATCCATGGGCAGATATTCCTGCACAATATATTGCAGATACGCAACAATTAATCCAAAGAGCTCTTTTCAGCATAGGAAACTAAAAAGAAATGATACTTTTAAATGGCTAAAGTCTCTGCATCCCTGAGAGACATTGATGAATAAACTTCTTTCATGTGTTGGAATAACAGACGGACCCAACAACAACAGAGGAAGAAGGCCTCTCAGCTCCTTCATGTATGGAGTGAAACAACAAATGGGCAAAGTTATCAGTGTGTAGCGGCCTCTCGTAATCGTTCTCATCCTAATCTTCTCACCGGTGGTTTCCTCTGTTAATGAAGAGAAGGGAATTCATGGGAACTCAGCGGCATTAATTATACTCGGCTCAGGTCTTATCAGCGTTCACAACAATTGGCTCATTTCCTGGCGTTGAAGGGTTGCTCCTAGGACATGTCTCAGTAGGATGACACCAGGTACAAAGCATTGATTATATAGGTTTGGTTCAGAAAAAAAAAAGTCTCTAGTGGCTGGTGGTTCTATAACACGAAGAACAGGCTGGAGTTCAATGGTTCATGCTTTTATGGTTAATATTGATGTATAATATGAAAGGCTACAGGGGCCAATTAAAAAAAATGGAAATTAAAATCTATTCAGTTGTGGAATTTTGGGGTTCATTGGTCAGAAAATGTTTAAGTACGTGTAGCATGTAGATATAAGCAGGTAGATAGTACAGGTCAGTCCAGACCCACAGTCTAAGCCCATTTTCATCCCCCAAAAGGTATGGGAGTCACATAATATGTATGAAGGGCTTATTATAAAGTGCAGGTTTATATTTCTTTGAATGTCTGTGGAAATCTGGATGGTGACTCCTATACAATGAGAACTGGGGCATGTATAGCCAAGGAGGCCATTAATGAAGGCAAAATGGTCTCCATCTGATACAGCTACAGCTTTTGACAGGAGACCTTTCAGCTTATTGTCTCCTCATCCAGTGAAACTAAATTGGTATGAACGTTTGGCTGTTTGCCACTTGTTTGTTTGCTAATGTGTTCATAATAATGGGGGCCCCATAGCTCCAACCCGGAATGGGAGGGGGGGTGGGTAGTGGATCCTGAGGTAGGAGACCCCTTTACTTGTTCTTCAAAGCAACAACTATTAGTGTGTCCATGACTGTAATAGCTGCCTCTCTCCCTTCCACCGAATTGTTACCTATGTCTATCTATGGAATCAAAATTGGCCAGAGATATCCCCAAGGCCCAGACCTAAATAGATCTTTTTTTTTTTTGGCAGGGAGATATTCTTTCATAACTTAAGAAGGTATTTTGCTGGGCATATGCTAAGATAGCTGTCTGACAAATTTGCATGGGTATTTTTGTACAAAGAGGTCAATAAGTGGATGTTAGTCACTGTGGATCATCAGCTTATCTCCTACAGGAACTGAAAGGATTGGACCTCTTAAAATCCAACTTGCTATTCCTTCTTCTGCCCAACATTGACCATCAGTGGAGACAACTAGTTCACTATGTACTGTAAAATGCCATTGCACTCCTGTGTATAGGAGCTTCAGTCCACAAAATGTTCAAGCAATCGACAGCACGCTCGTTTATGTATGGCAGATAATCACAACTTTATTAATCACCACTTGTCTGTAGCAAAATTGTTGCATAGACCTAATCCCATGACTTTCTCACAGCTGTAAATTCATCCAGATTTGACATACAATATATGACAGCGACGATGTTTCGGTCCATCCTGGATCTTTCTTACATTGTAGCTTGCCAGTAGGATTACCAAGTTTACCGCAGCAATTCACTTCGGCGGCACAGATTGTGCAGTACTTGGTACTCCTATTGGGGAGATGTGGCTTACCAAAGATCCGGGAATTAATTCAAAGATTTCCAAAAAAACTTTAGATGAAGCCTATGCAATAATTTTTGTACCCACAAGTTGTGATTAATAAAGTGGTGATTATCTGCACTATCCATGTGATGCACATTAGTCGACCAATCCTAGGAGCATTTATGAAATGTATATGGGCACCCTTACTTCTAGACCTTCCATCGTAGGATGAGTTCCTTTAACCTTAAGCAAATTGTCTGTCTAATGTTCCAGTCTTGTTTTAGGGAAATAAATCTGGTAATATTCCCTTACAGCATACACTATATTACATGCCATAAAAGCTGTCACATATTGTGTGTGATGAATGTCTGTGGTGCGTATAATAACATGTTAATTACAGATGACGATGATTAGACAGTGGGCTTTCACCTAAAGGCGTTTCATTTGAAGATTTCCAGGGGGAAAGCACTGAACATATGAACTGTTGCTGCATGTAAGCAATCTATCACTTAATACAAGGAATTAGAGATTTGAAGTTTTCCGATATCTACAAAAATCATTGTTAATTTTCTTATTTTAATTAAGCGGACACATTTATCAAATATTCTTTAGAAGAAGATTGTTGATTGATGGTCTCTAAGAAATGGAGAAGTTTGTCTTGAAGGATCATCTTTAGGTCACTATGGAAGAAGATGCATCACTAAGTCCCTTCATTTTGTAACTTAAAAAAAAGTGGTCAGTGATCGAGTGACTGATGGTTGGTCTTTTTGGTGTCTTCATAGTCATGGTGGCCAACTTATACATCTTCATCTAGGGTCACAGGGTTGGATTTTCACCCTGTACTTCACCCCTATGTCTCTTATATCATCCTAGGTTTATAAAGCTTTAAGTCATTTATGGCCTTGCAGATGCAATACATGGACAGCCATACTTCTTCAAAGAGATCATAGATGTGGTTCACCAAAATCTTGAGTACCTTTTAAAATGAGAGAGATAAAAAAAACTGGAAAAAAAAGATTATGTTAAACAAAGAAGATGATGGAAGGAGAAAGAAGATGGAAAGTTTCAAGAGCACAGAATTTGGTGGAACTACATTGGCCTATCCTTTGGATAAGTCAAAAATATCAGATCAGTCAGGGTCTAGCTCCCAAGACCCAAACTGATGAGCTGAAGGAGGAGGTTGTTGCGTGCACACGGACGGTATCTGAACCTTGATAGGAACGACACTGACTTCCAGCCATGCTGTGGACGCTGGGGGATGTGGAAAGACTGATCAGGGGTCATGAAACAGCATAGACTAAAATTATGGAGGCTGAAATAACATCAGTTGCTAAGTAAGTTTTTTTGTTTTATTTTTTATTAAAGTTGATTATACCCCCACATGGTGGGATGGAAAACGTTTCTGGGAGTGCCTGTTTACATAGTGTATATTCTGTCCCAAGATGGGAACGCATGGTAACAAGAAGAATCCCACTTCCATTCATTCTTGAGCCAGAGAAGGGTGGTGTGCTGAGTTTATAGCCTCCCAGATGTTTGCTACCTACCATGGAGGCAGACCTTGTCACTGCTATGGAGTCTGGCCGACAGGGAGGGCCTGTGCTTAACGGCTTCTCCTGTTCTCTACATGAATTCACTGCATTTCCCAGCAGCCACCACTAGGAGGGGGGGGGGGGGGCAGTGCAAAGAAACTATTTACAGCTTCCATTGTTAATGATGGTATCTGTATAAATTCTTATGCACTGTGCTCCCCCTAGTGGTGCATGCAGGCAGCTTTACAATATATTGTGTTAAGGGAAGCAGGAGATTTATCATTGTATTTATGCTAGCTGTAAAAATACTTTGAGAAGTAGGGTGCCCAGAATCGGCACCATTTTTATGAAGCACCTGCTACACTTTTTCATGCACAGAACTGTTGTATAAAGAGGGTGAGGCAGGGGGCAACCTTTTTTTTTATTACAATTTTTTTAACTGATGATCTATCCTCTTGACCCCTTTAAGCTTAGAAAATAAAAAATAGAGTTGCGCTTTGCATTCTGCGTTTCCTGGGAGTGCTTGACATGCTTACTGGGGAGCATGGGCGGGCACAACTTAAAATGGCTTAATGCAAAATCTGCAGCCCCCATCTGTCATTTATAGTGCACTTTGCACCACCTTACATTCAAATTACCCTCATCGTAAAGAGGTATTCCCATCTCATAAAGCCATGACATATGATTAGTATTTGCCATCACTTTGTAATCAGTGGGGGTCCGATCTCTAGAACCCCTATTGATGTCCATAATGAATAAGTGCAGTGTCCCCTTTTCTTTTTTGCCCTGTACGGCATCACCCCAGCTACATGCTGTGCAAGAGTCAGCTGCATGACTGGAGGCCACTGTACCAAAAGAACTGTGAAGAAGCCATGGCGCTGAGTCTCTGCTGTGGTCCCGTTATTCTCAGGATTGGTGGGGGTGCCAGAAGTTGGACCCACCGATCATAAAAGTGGTGGGATATCCTAGCAATGTGCCATCATGGAAGAAGAGTGTGATGTAAATTTTGGCCATGAAATTAGGACACCCTATCAGAAATGAGCATTTGTACATGGAGCATGGAGTTTGTCTGTTCTCCCCGTGTTTGTGTGGGTTTCCTCTGGGTTCGGTTTCCTCCCACACTCCAAAGAAATACTCATAGGGAACTTAGTTTCTGACTTCCAGTGGCAGACTGGGAACTTAAAGTGGCCCTGCAAAAAAACCTAAAAGTGGCCCCATGTTGCCGGCAGATCCAAGTTGACAGAAGGCGGGGCAGCACAAGTAGGTAGGGACAACAGAAGTAGACGGGGCCACCAATACCATAGTGCAGCACAAAATACAACCCCTGCAGAACCGAATGTCACAGTCAGGCACAAAATACCACTGCCCCTTTGTAGTATTCAACGGTATCACCATCCTGAGGATGGTGATACAGTTGAATTCAGGAGGGCATCTGCATCCGCTGGCCAGGTACATAAGTACCTGTTGCACCTAGCATAAATTAATGCTAGGATCATCAAATTATTATGTATTACTTGGCCAGCAGCAGTGAGGAGGGCTTGGGGCGGCCACCAGACCATCGACCGACCGGGAAATTTCCCTGTAGGGTCTATAGCCAGTCTGCCCCTGGTGAGCTCCATTGGAGACAGAAAGTAAAGCGCTGCGCAATATATCAGCCATATCAGTGAGTAAAATGAATAAATAATAAATATACGAGTGTGAAAATGCATGCTGGTCGGCAGCACATCTCCTCCTGTAAATAGGGGATGTGCTGCTGACATAATGTAAAAGTATGGGGGATGAATGATCGTAGTAAAGATCGTTCTTCTCCCTCACAATTTACAATTTTTGAGCGCAAATATTCGAATCGCGAATTTTGATCGCGAATATTGGCACTTCGAGAATTTGCGAAGATCTAGAATATATTGCTATATCTTCGTAATCGCGAATATTCTAGATTTTTTTTCATCAGTACCCATGATCCCGCACTGCTTCTTGCTTGTGGGCGAACGAGAAGGCTGCAATATCTTTAGGAGTAGGTGTTGATTGCGAATTTTTATCGCAAGTTTTCCGATTGCCGATTATTGCAATCAAGAAAATAATGACTGGAGATCTCGAATTCGCGAATATATGACCAATATTCGCCCAAATATTCGCGAAATAGCGCAAATTCCAATATTGCCCCTGCCGCTCATCACTGCCGATCAACTTGTCTTGTCGTCAATCGGTAATCTCTATGGTCCAGAATTGACCCTTGGACATTATTTTATCACCTTTAGGCCTCATGCACACGACCGTTGTTTTGGTCCGCATCTGAGGTGCGTTTTTTGCGGCTCAGATAAGGACCCATTCACTTCAATGGGGCCGCAAAATATGCAGACAGCCCTCCGTGTGCTGTCCGCATAAGTTGCTCCGTTCCGTGGCCCCGCAAAATAAATAAATAAATAGAACACGTCCTATTCTTGTCTGAAGAAGACTTCTATTATGGGCGGGCTTTTTTTTTTTTTTTAACTAAAGGAGCCTTGTCACCATTCACAAAGACCTTTGCAACTGGCACATTTTCCCGTCGCCCCCTTTGTGTGTCAGCACGGCAATAACATTTACATCTCCGTAGAAGCAAATTACGCTACGGGGACTTTCTTTTTCTGCAACTGGCTGCACTTTTTTCCTCCCCAGTTCTGCTCAATATCTCGTAATAAAGCGTTTACTCTTCCAAAGCAGACGACGGAAAACGGAACAGCTGAAATAGTGGAAACCATTTTCTTTAAATGATAACTGAAGGGCTTTACATAACATTACATCCAGCCCAATATGTTCGAAGAACGACACTAAGGAGGGATGGGAAGGAAGGGAAAACTTGCAAACAGAAATTTTCGGCAAATAACGGCATATACAATTTGTATATCTAATATTGCTCCCCAAGGAGAGAGCAGAGATTTGCTTTGCAATTTTAGTTTAATTAAAATGTTCCAGAGAATATAGCAATGGCTTTCACTTACAGACAGATTGTAAAACACTTTTTTTTTTTTTTTTTGCAGTTGTAGACAATAAATTTCCTTACAGGAATGTGCTTTGGAATTTGGAAGTATTCCCAATCTGCTGTCTTTCCACTGTTTACAGTGAGTCCACGCAGCCGGCATACATACACAGGGAGGGCAGGGGGGGGGGGGGGGTGTAGAAGGGATTTGCTCTAGGATTATGAAACAGTGAGGTTGCTGAGACAAAATACAACCCATAAAACTACAGCGCATTAATAAACTGCGCTGTGATTTACAGCCCAGACATGGGAGACGTATAAACTACAATGGTTACTTTATATAATAGGTTGTAGAGCTCCTATTCTTGATTAAAACTGGGGCCCGCCATTGATGGAGGATGCTTCTTTCCAATAGCGTTGCAAATCAAGTTTGCGTTTTTTTCACTCGCAGTACCACTTCTCACCACCGACAGCAGCAAATCCTGTTCATAGGCACCAGTGCAACACTCATTTCTAATTTTGAAGTGGTGAGCTTTGAAATGAAGCAGCCATTCGAAAGGACTGATATTTTATGACTTTGGCAAGAATAGCCATGCAATGTGGCTATTTCAGAAAAACACTTAAACTGGCTGGATTTCTAGATCCATATTCCAGACGTGTGTTCCGGACAGACCACAAGTTCAATGACCTGAACTCACTGCATCATAGGTCCTAGTTCAGGTCACTAAATCTACGGTCGACCACAACACACATTCGGATTACGGACTCCAGAATCTGGATATGTGAATCTGGTCTTAAAGGCTATTGACTCCTTCTGGTGGCATTTTTTTTTTATTTATTTTTTTGGATCGTACCCCTTTTGGGCTAAAAATCACTTTTCAACTGGTCTTCAGTAAAAAATGTTATAGTTTTTCTTCTACATCTTTCCATGTTAGTGCCTTTGCAGACTAGCAGTTTCTGTCTGCTTTCCCACTGAACCCGTCAGGAAGCTGCTCTGTTGCTTGAATCTCCAGACTCCTGACCGCTCATAAACACTTATTAAAACTCAATTCCTCACAAAGTGATAATGAGTGTTTGTGAGCTGTCAGGAGTTCGGAAATAAAGGCAACAGATCGAACCGTCAGGCCAGCTCCCTGACGGATTCATTGGAAAGCAGAGAGCCAGCTAGTCTGAAAATGCACTAAAACTGAAAGCTGTAAAAGAAAAACTGTTAAAAATCTTTAATAAAACCAATTGAAGAATGATTTTTAGCCCAGAATTAGTAAGGCTACTTTCACACTTGCGTTTTTCTTTTCCGGCATAGAGTTCCGTCCTAGGGGCTCTATACCGGAAAAGAACTGATCAGTTTTATCCCCATGCATTTTGAATAGAGAGTAATCCGTTCAGGATGCATCAGGACGTCTTCAGTTCAGTCATTTTGACTGATCAGGCAAAAGATAAAACCGCAGCATGCTACGGTTTTATCTCCGGCGAAAAAAACTGAAGACTTGCCTGAATGCAGGATCCGGCGTTTTTTCCCCATAGGAATGTATTAGTGCCGGATCCGGCATTCAAAATACCGGAATGCCGGACCCGTCCTTCTGGTTTGCGCATGCGCAGACCTTTAAAAACGTGAAAAATAAATACCGGATCCGTTTAGCCTGATGACACCGGAAAAACGGATCCGGTATTGCAATACATTTTCCTGACTGATCAGGCTTTTTTCTGACTGATCAGGATCCTGATCAGTCTGAAAAATGCCTGATGAGTCTGAAAAATTACATGCGGAACTGCCTGCCGGAATCCTCTGCCGCAAGTGTGAAAGTAGCCTAAAATGCAATAATAAAAAAAATTACCTTAAAGGAGTCCATAGCCTTTCAAGAGGCTGTCGCTTCAGAGACGACTCCACCCATCAGTAGCTGTGAAAAGCCATAACCAGGGTCTGTGGTTCAAATCTGAACAAGGACAGCATCTGCATTAGACTTGGCATGTTCTTGTCATGTTTGCATGGGTTAACTGGTCTCTGATGAGCTGCTCTGTTGGCTGGATCTGTAGCCTTTATCTCAGAACTCCTGACAGCACATAAACACTTATTATAGCTCAATTCCTAGCAGAGTAAGGCTACATGCACACGACCGTATTTGTTTTGCGGTTTGCAAATTGCGGATCCGCCCCCCCCCCAAAAAAAAAAACGGATGACATCAGTATGTATATCCATTGTAACAATGCCTAAAACGGACAAGAATAGGACATGTTCTATTTTTTTTTGCGGGGCTACAGAATGGACATACTGATGCGGACAGCATACGGTGTGCTGTCTGCATTTTTGCAGACCCATTCAAATGAATAGATCCGCATCCTATCCGCAAAAAAAATGCAACGGACACGGAAACAAACAAAGTTCGTGTGCATGTAGCCTAATGAGCATATTTGAGCTGTCAGGATTTCAGAAATAAAGGCAACAGATTGAACCGTCAGGGCAGCTCCCACGGATTCAGTGGGAAGCAAAGCGCCAGCTAGTCTGAAAAATGCTATTAAACTGAAAGCTGTAGAAGAAAAACTGTTGCATTTTTTTTTATCCCAGAATGAGTAAAATAATAATAATTTTAAAAAATTGCCCTAAAGGTGTCCAAAGCCTTTTAAGAGATTACACCTTCAGAGACAACTACACCCATAAGCAGCTGGGAAAAGCCATGTCCAGGGTTCAAATCTGAACAAAGACAGCATCCGTATAGACTTGGCATGTTCTCGTCTTGTTTACATGGGTTCACTGGTCTCTGATGATCTGCTCTGTTGGCTGTTGCCCTTATCTTAGAACTCCTGACAGCTCACAAACACTTATTATAGCTCAATTCCTAGCAAAGTGATAATGAGTGTTTTTCAGCTGTCAGGAGTTCAGAATAAAGAGCGACAGATTGAACCATCAGCTTCCTGATGGATTCAGTGGGAAGCAGAGCGCCAGTAAGTCTGAAAATACAATGAAACTGAAAGCTGTATAAAAATAACTATTGCATTTTTTTTTTAATAAAGACCAATTTAAGAATAATTTTTAGCCCAGAATGAGTAAAATGCAATAATAAAAAAACAATTGCCCCAAAGGTGTCCATAGCCTTTAAAGAGATTACTCCTTCAGAGACAACTCCACCCATCAGGAGCTTGTAAAAGCCATAACCAGGGTTCAAATCCGAACAAGGACAGCATCTGCATAGACTTGGCATGTTCTGTCCATATTTGTATGGGTTAAATGGTCTGTGGTGAGATGGGGTGTTTGGATGGTGTCCCTGCTGGGGACAAGGACCGATGACAGTCTGTGTACAGCGCTGTGGAGTGTGTTGGTGCTACATAAGCTACGTTAAATGTATAACTGATCTGCTAAAAGTTTCCAAAAATGTCTCTGTGAACTCTCCGCAGTTCCATCTCTTGGTACATTCCCATAATAGGTGCGCGTGACACGACTCGAACGTGAGAGGAACATATGGTGCCGATGGAAACGGCAATGATCTATTAACTGAAGTAACCTGCGCTCCCAGCGATTCCTCCCTCCAACAGCTGCTTAGTTTCCTGTAATATATGGTTGTGCTGATAATGGAAGATAAACAATTGCGAGAAGCCGGCAATATCATTTGTAAAAGCCATTTTGAACAATCTGCATCCAGAGGTAAAATTCTCATGTTGGCGGATCCTGCAGCCCGAGGCACCGCCGTACCTGATGGCAGTTCTCGTGTTCAGTAGCGATTATGAGGGTTCTTCACTCTTTCTTAACTTAAGCTCAGTCATGATATAAAATCAGATTCTCAACGGGGGGTGAAGCAGATCTTTGAGCTCTGGACCACTTCCCATTGAGAAGGAGACGACAGAGCATGGCCACAATAGCGTATTGGGAGCCAAAACTAAGGCCACCCATTGCTTGAGATGGAGGTTTGCCAGGAGAAGAAAACCGGTGGAATCCGCAGAATGGCGGCTACGGCCAGGTAAATGCGGCGACCGTTGTTGGTGGACATAACGGGTCCTAAGCAACCCTGAGCCTAGAAATGAATGACAAAATTAAACAAAGGGGTTGTCCCATTAGAACAACATCATATCCTAAGTGTCTTATTGTCACTGCTGGGTCACATGGTGCTTGGGGACACGCCACCTTAAGGCTCCATTCACACGTCCGCAAATGGGTCCGCATCCGTTCCACAATTTTGCGGAACGGGTGCGGACCCATGAATTTTCTATGGGGACGGAATGGATGCGGACAGCACACAGTGTGCTGTCAGCATCCGCATTTGCAGAGCGCGGCCCCGATCTTCGGGTCCGCAGCTCCGCAAAAGATAGAACATGTCCTATTCTTGGCCGCAGCTTGCGGACAAGAATAGGCATTTCTATAGGGGTGCCGGGCGGGTGTGTTGCGGATCCGCAACACACCACGGACGTGTGAATGAAGCCTAAGGCCAAGCATTGTCTGCAGCGGCCTATGTGACCCCTTCTATGCAGAGGTTGACAGATGGAGACTGGAAGTCCAATCAAGGGATCCGAAACGGGGCAACGGGAGAAGGTAAAGATAGATCTCTTTATGGGTCCAGCTTGGTGGATGTGGGACAAAAAAACAAAAAACTCCTCAATGGGTTTTATGACATATCGCTAAGCTATGCCACCAATGCCAGATAGTTGTGGGCACCTATCTACAGAACGAGCCGCCAAAAGTGCAGGAGAAGGCATGCATGGCACCCTCCATTTATTTCTATGGGAGTTTAAGAAATAGCTTTGCGCAAGCGCAGCCCCCACTCCATTCGTCTACATGGGACTGCCGTAAATAGTCAAACCAGCGCTCAGCTATTTTCGGAACGCCCATGGAAATGAATAAAGGACGCATGCGCGGCTGCCCTCCATTCACTCAGGTGTCCTATTCTGGAGATAGGAGCTGGTCCCAGAGGTGGCGTATTCTAGCGATACCCCCTTTAAGGAGATATTTCTGTGTGTATTTATATAGAAAAGAAAAGAAAGGACAAAGGCTCCATTGAGAGAGCTGAAACGTTGTTGTCAGATGGGTTAATAAAGCATCCACTTTTTTTCATCACAATTTGGAGTGCTGCCGTCTTTCTTCAATATATATATAAAGAAGGACGTATATATCTATGTATGTTCCGTGATCACTCAAAAACGCTTCAACGAAACTTGGTATACACATCCCTTGCTACCTGGAAAGAAATCTTGTGGGGGTCTCGGCTCTCTAGGACCTACTGCTCCTGAGATATTCCCAAAAAATGACCTGCATTAGCCAATACAAGCCTTCAAGTCTTTCTTTTCATATCCCAACTGCCATACACACAGTCACATGTCCCTTATCAGCCAATAGTAGCTCGCAGGCCCTTAGTCTCCACATACACACAGTTTCACTTCTGTAGGTCAGCTTTAAGCTAGGGCTACACGACACATAGGGCCCAACTACACTGCTGCATGCATCCATCTTGGATGGATTTTTTGCGACTGTCGTGTCGTAGTGCTACACCGTAGCCTATCATTATAAAAAATTTGCGCGACATTGGTACGACAAAATGTCACACAACACTTTTGTCATGTAGCCCTAGCCTTAAAGGGGCAGGGCGCTGTGGAGATCACTGTTAAGGGGGCAGGGTCCTCTATTAAAGGGGCAGGGCGCTGTAAAGGATACTGTTAAGTTGGCAGGGGCCACAATTAAAGGGGCAGCTGCTGTGGAGGTCACTGTGAAAGGGGCGGGCACTGTGGAGGTCACTGTTTAAAGGGGTGGGCACTATGGAGGTCACTGTTAAAGGGGCAGTCACTGTGTAGGTCACTGTTAAAGGAGCAGGTCACTGTTAAAGGGGTGGGCACTGTGGAGATCACTGTTAAGGGGGCAGGGTCCTCTATTAAAGGGGCAGGGCGCTGTAAAGGATACTGTTAAGTTGGCAGGGGCCACAATTAAAGGGGCAGCTGCTGTGGAGGTCACTGTTAAAGGTGCGGGCACTGTGGAATTCACTGTTAAGGGGGCAAGGGCCACTATTGAAGGGGCAGCTGCTGTGGGGGTCACTGTGAAAGGGGCGGGCACTGTGGAGGTCACTGTTTAAAGGGGTGGGCACTATGGAGGTCACTGTTAAAGGGGCAGTCACTGTGTAGGTCACTGTTAAAGGAGCAGGTCACTGTTAAAGGGGTGGGCACTGTGGAGGTCACTGTTAAAGGGGCGGGCACTGTGGAGGGCATTGTTAAAAGGGCGGACACTGTGGAGGGCATTGTAAGGGGCAGGCACTGTGGAGGGCATTGTTAAGGGGCAGGCACTGTGGAGGTCAGTGTTAAAGGGTCGGGCACTGTAGAGGTCACTCTTAAAGGGGCGGGTCTCTGTTAAGGGGGCAGGGAACAGTGGAGGTCACAGCTAAAGGGACGATCCCCTATGGAGCTCAGTGTTAAGGGGCGGGCTGCTGTAGAGGTCACTGTTAAGGGGACGGGCCCCTGAGGAGGTCACTGTCAAGGGAGTGGGGTGCTGTGAAACTCACTGTTAAAGGGGATGGGCTGCTGTGGAGATTCCATTTTAAGAAGGCGGGGCACTGTGGGGGGTCAGTGTTAAAGGGGCGGGGTGCTGTAGAGGTCACTGTTATGGGGGATACTGTCGATATCTTTTAACGACACACACAAACATTAAGTGAAATAGATTTAAAATATATCTGTGTGAAGCCGGGTCCTTCTGCTAGTTTATATATAAATATTAAAACAGCCGCTTATATTTTCATTGATTTTTGCAAAATGCTAACAAATGTAGTAGTGAGAAATGTCACGGGCACCTGGCAGATTTTTGTGCTGATTGAGGGAGAAAATACGAGAATTATTTCAAAATAAACTCTTTTTTTTCTCCGGTTCCATTGACTGAAGGCCGGAGCCCATTTATTGATGGGAATAATTGTAGACTCAACACTCCGGCGGGGGATTCACAGCCGCACATTTGCCATTGGTACCGTTAAATAAGCCGCCATTTCAATCCAATATTCTGTTCTGATTTGTAGATTTCCTTCACCTCTCAGGTTAATTATGATCAGAATTTCAAGTGCAAGGAATTCTCGGTTCTGGCGCTTGTGATGGATTTTGTCATTATTTGCTGGAAATACTCGTTGTATTCAAAGGGGTTGTTTCCATTCAGCAAACAGCATTTACTATGTAGAGAAAGTTAATACAAGGCACTTACTAATGTATTGTGATTGTCCATATTGCCTCCTTTGCTTGCTGGATTCATTTTTCCATCACATTATACCCGGCTCGTTTCCATGGTTACGGCCACCGTGCAATCCAGCAGCAGTGGTCGTGCTTGCACCCTATAGGAAGAAGCACCAGCTAGGGTTGGGCGATATACCTGTCTTAGCTGTATACCGCGGTATTAGGAAACAGCGATATTGTGATATCGCTGTTTCCTAAAAACTGCAGTATTTTGTGATGTCATAGAAGCAGTCATGTGCGCTGACCGCTTCGAAATATGCATCCGCGGCTGCCCGCCCCTGCATGCATGCATACCAGGAGTATAGTTCCTCCCCGCAGCGGCCGCCCCGGCTCCCATAATGAGGTCCCCGCCCACCAACGCCTGACGTTGGAATCGGACAACGAGCGTGGCCGCCGAGCAGCGTAGGACAGGAGCGAGTGGTGGGAAAGTTTATCTTACTCCGAGACCGCGTCCGACCCCCACAGAGTTCACAACTTCGCCTACGAGTGGAGAGAGACCCTAATATATATTACAGCCGGCCCCAACCCGAGTGAATACAGGTGTAATGTCTGTCTATGACGTGACCATGTATGTCTTATAATGTGTCACTACTGCACATTGAAATAGCGGGCATTAAGGATTGAGTCATCATAAGTTCCTCCTCACTCCCCCATACATGACATGACCAACAAGAAGACATTATTGTATGGTGGGCACAAGACATTGTCATACTGGGGGCCACCATATGTCAGTATAATGTCACCTTGTGGCTGCCCCAGACAGTGCCTCATAAAGTATAACGTCTCCTTGTGGCCCCTATACAGTATAACGTCTCCTTGTGGCCCCCCATACAGTATAACGTCTCCTTGTGGCCCCTATACAGTATAACGTCTCCTTGTGGCCCCCCATACAGTATAACGTCTCCTTGTGGCTGCCCCCATACAGTATAACGTCTCCTTGTGGCTGTCCTCATACAGTATAACGTCTCCTTGTGGCTGCCCCCATACAGTATAACGTCTCCTTGTGGCTGTCCTCATACAGTATAACGTCTCCTTGTGGCTGCCCCCATACAGTATAACGTCTCCTTGTGGCTGCCCCCATACAGTATAACGTCTCCTTGTGGCTGCCCCCCATACAGTATAACGTCTCCTTGTGGCTGCACCCATACAGTATAACGTCTCCTTGTGGCTGCCCCCATACAGTGTAACGTCTCCTTGTGGCTGCCCCCATACAGTATAACGTCTCCTTGTGGCTGCCCCCATACAGTATAACGTCTCCTTGTGGCCGCCCCATACAGTATAATGTCTCCTTGTGGCTGCCCCCCATACAGTATAACGTCTCCTTGTGGCTGCCCCCATACAGTATAACGTCTCCTCGTGGCTGCCCCATACAGTAATGTCTCCTCGTGGCTGCCCCATACAGTATAACGTCTCCTCGTGGCTGCCCCCATACAGTGTAACGTCTCCTCGTGGCTGCCCCCATACAGTATAACGTCTCCTTGTGGCTGCCCCCAAACAGTATAACGTCTCCTTGTGGCTGCCCCCATACAGTATAGTCTCCTTGTGGCTGCCCCCATACAGTATAACGTCTCCTTGTGGCTGCCCCCATACAGTATAACGTCTCCTCGTGGCTGCCCCCATACAGTATAACGTCTCCTTGTGGCTGCCCCCATACAGTATAATGTCTCCTTGTGGCTGCCCCCATACAGTATAACGTCTCCTTGTGGCTGCCCCCATATAGTATAACGTCTCCTTGTGGCTGCCCTCATACAGTATAACGTCTCCTTGTGGCTGCCCCCATACAGTATAATGTCTCCTTGTGGCTGCCCCCATATAGTATAACGTCTCCTTGTGGCTGCCCTCATACAGTATAACGTCTCCTTGTGGCTGCCCCCATACAGTATAACGTCTCCTTGTGGCTGCCCCCATATAGTATAACGTCTCCTTGTGGCTGCCCTCATACAGTATAACGTCTCCTTGTGGCTGCCCCCATACAGTATAATGTCTCCTTGTGGCTGCCCCCATATAGTATAACGTCTCCTTGTGGCTGCCCTCATACAGTATAACGTCTCCTTGTGGCTGCCCCCATACAGTATAACGTCTCCTTTTGGCTGCTCACATACAGTATAATGTCTCCTTCTGGCTGCTCACATACAGTATAATGTCTCCTTGTGGCTGCCCCCATACAGTATAACGTCTCCTTTTGGCTGCTCACATACAGTATAATGTCTCCTTCTGGCTGCCCCCATACAGTATAACATCTCCTTGTGGCCCCCCAATACAGTATAACGTCTCCTTGTGGCTGCCCCATACAGTGTAACGTCTTCTTGTGGCTGCCCCCATACAGTATAATGTCTCCTTGTGGCCCCCCATACAGTATAACGTCTCCTTGTGGCTGCCCCCATACAGTATAACGTCTCCTTGTGGCTGCCCCCATACAGTATAACATCTCCTTGTGGCTGCCCCATACAGTATAACGTCTCCTTGTGGCTGCCCCATACAGTATAACGTCTCCTTGTGGCTGCCCCATACAGTATAACGTCTCCTTGTGGCTGCCCCCATACAGTATAACGTCTCCTTGTGGCTGCCCCCATACAGTATAACGTCTCCTTGTGGCTGCCCCCATACAGTATAACGTCTCCTTGTGGCTGCCCCCATACAGTATAACATCTCCTTGTGGCTGCCCCATACAGTATAACGTCTCCTTGTGGCTGCCCTCATACAGTATAACATCTCCTTGTGGCTGCCCCCATACAGTATAACGTCTCCTTGTGGCTGCCCCATACAGTATAACGTCTCCTTATGGCTGCCCCCATACAGTATAACGTCTCCTTGTGGCTGCCCCCATACAGTATAACATCTCCTTGTGGCTGCCCCCATACAGTATAACATCTCCTTGTGGCTGCCCCATACAGTATAACGTCTCCTTGTGGCTGCCCCCATACAGTATAACGTCTCCTTATGGCTGCCCCCATACAGTATAACGTCTCCTTGTGGCTGCCCCCATACAGTATAACATCTCCTTGTGGCTGCCCCCATACAGTATAACATCTCCTTGTGGCTGCCCCATACAGTATAACGTCTCCTTATGGCTGCCCCCATACAGTATAACGTCTCCTTGTGGCTGCCCCCATACAGTATAACATCTCCTTGTGGCTGCCCCCATACAGTATAACGTCTCCTTGTGGCTGCCCCATACAGTATAACGTCTCCTTATGGCTGCCCCCATACAGTATAACGTCTCCTTGTGGCTGCCCCCATACAGTATAACATCTCCTTGTGGCTGCCCCCATACAGTATAACGTCTCCTTGTGGCTGCCCCATATAGTATAACGTCTCCTTGTGGTCCTAAGTGTTTTTTCTTTCTTATAAATGGGTATTTATGGTGATATATATCATTATCGCAATACATTTTTTAATATCGTTATCGTGGGAATATTTTTGATATTGCCCAACCCTAGCACCAACCTATATGCTCTCCCACGGTTCCAGCCACCAGAGAGGCCAGCACTTTTTTCTACAGCAAGCGCGACCACTGCTGACAGCTAAGGGGCGTGTCCTTTCTCAAAGGTGTGTCCATTCTGCTGCAGCTGGTGGCAGTTGAAGGATAGAACTGGGCATGTGAGCAGGACAGAGAAATTAGAAAAAGAACAAACAGCAGGTGGCGCAATACAGATAGATTTCAGTGAACAACTCAGTAGCTATACAACATTTCTAATTCCATGCAATTACAGAAGTGTTCAGATCCAGGTGCTGGTTTGAAAAATGGGGAATATTTTTGTTGGGCCAACCCCTTTTATTTTTTAGGTTCCACTCTAGTCTACACACTGGTATTGCATCTAAGCCACATTCAATTGAATTCACTAAGCTGCAATACCAGTCACAGACAGTGGATAAGGGTGGCGCCGTCTGAAGTGGTGGGAACCTGACTGGACCCGGCACACGGTCCTGGTCCACCAGCATGTCTGCAGTGGGGAGAAGTAGGATGGAGTGCTGTCTGAACATGTGTGCCAGTTACAGTTATGGATTATATGTACACAGCACTGTCACGTGAGGAGAGGATCGGGCTGCATCCTCGTGGACAACCCCATACGATTCTTGCTCCTCTGTTCTGCTGCATTCTGGGGGGGCCTGCCTAACAGACCTCCCCAATCTGTCATATGTCATCTAAGGTAAATATTAATGAAGCTCTGTGTTTATACAGCGTGATTGTATAATAAACTATTCCTATCCATTTGCAAGATCTCTGCTGGCAGTCAGTGAATGAAAACATTCATGTTTATATCTAGAGTCTAGAAGTGTCCCACTGTGTCAAAATCGATGCAGGAGAGTCCATGTGCATTCCGTATTTTGCTGAACAGAACAGCTGACCCCTAATAGAACAGTCCTATCCTTGTCCGTAATTCGGACAACAATAGGACGTGTTCTATTTCTTTGCGGAATGGACATACAGAAACGGAATGCACTCGGACTAACTTATTTTTTTTGCATTTTTGCGGACCCATTGAAATTAATGTTTTTGTATAAGGTCCGCAAAAAAACGGAACGGACGCGGAAAGAAAATACGTTCGTGTGCATGAGCCCTTACTAAGAAATTTCTTCAGCATATAAAGCATGTAGCAAACTGACTACATTTATAGGGGTGAGGCGACTCCTAATATTCTTAGAATTATTCCTTATAATACCTCAGCTGCTGCAGAACCTCAAAAATTCCTGATCACAGTGATCTACAAGGAAACAATTCCCAATATTTAGACTGTGCAGGAAGAGTTGCTCGGTTCTTTTTGGCGTGGTTGTAACGTACCGCCAATGTAAACCGTTATGTGGATAACACCAAGAATTAGCCTTTGATTTCTGAATATTTTGACTTTACTTAAAGGCTATGGAATGATTGCATTATGCTCTTTTTTGGGCTAAAAATTATTTTTTCAGTTGGTCCATTATTAAAAAATTGAAAGCTGTTTTTGAGATACAAGGGTTAAAAGTCAGTCAGCTGATGGCTCATGTACCGCTTTATCTCCTGACCTCATAAACACTCATTATAGCTAAACTGTATGAGGTCAGGACATAAGGCTTCACATGAGTCATCAGCTGATGGGACTGAGAAGTGATATTCTGAAAACAGACACATTTTTAACCCCTGTACCTCAAAAACAGCTAACATTTTTTAATAAAAAATTATTTTTAGCCGAAAATGAGTAAAATTCAATCATGAAACAATTGCCGAAGGTGTCCATAGCCTTAAAAAGTTGGATTTTTTTAGTATCACATAAAAAGTCTGAGTACACCAGTGTATAAGGCATATCTGTATACATTTGTCCTCCCTGCTATATACATTAAAAGTCACAACCTCCGCTTGCTGTGTGCAGCAATACTTTGATTTATGATTTACCTCTGCATACTGTCGAAGAGGAAAAATAAATATTCTAAGCTCTGGGTGACTTTTAATGGGGTTGCCATCCCTTTTGAATGCTCTTCCACAGAAACTGACCTTGAAATTGCCTTTTTTCGACGTAAGCCAGAATATGCAGATCCAGAAATGAAAGCAGGCGCTGGGAAAATTTACGCCGCATTAAAGTTCTTGGGGAGGAAAATCATTACAAAGTCCAGGTGTTGCAGGTGCCCTTTGTGTATGGATAAATGCCTATCGGCAGCTCTGTGTGTGAGAGGAAAATATATAGTATTTCACCTTTTAACAAAAAAAAATTATTACAAATATTATCAAAAAATATATATTAAAGGAGTATTTTGGGTCTTCTGTATCGTGAGCTATCCTCAGGATAGGTCATCAGTATCTGATCGGTGGGGGTCCAATTCCTGGCACTCCCGCCGATCAGCTGTTTGAGGAGGCAGCGGCGCTCCTTGCAGCTTACCAAGCATAGCGCCATGCATTGGATAGTGGCTGTGCTTGGTATTGCAGCCTAGCCCCATTAACTTGAATGGGACTGAGCTGCACCTAGGCCTAGAAAGAGGCCAGAGCTCTCATCTCAATCTCTTCAAACAGCTGATCAGCTGAGTTTCCAAAAGTCAGACCCCCACAAATCTTATCTTGATGACCTATCCTGAAGATAAGCCATCAATATCAAAATCTCGGACATCCCCTTTTAATGTAAAAAAAATGAAAAATAAAAAGATTTCTTATGGTGGCTCTAAAATATCTTATCCAAAGGATAGGCCATCAATGCTTGATCCTTCAGAGTCGATTGGGGAATGAAGGGACTGTGGTGCTCCTGCATGTGTTCCCTTCATTGGTGACACGGGCACAATGGCTAACCCGTGCGGGCGGCTGCGGCTTAGGTCCATTCAAGTGGTTGCTATGGAAATACTGCTGGACAGCACAATGTAGTAGTTAGGCAGTGTATCCCCAGTAACCAGTCTGTCAGACACAAGACAAATGGACAGTCAAACTGTGTCCATCATGGACGGCTCCATTGTGTACTTAAGTCCTTGGGCATCAAAATCACAGTGGGCCCCTTGTCTTGACAAGCCGAGTGCTCTTCTACCCAGATTTGGCATAGAGCCCCCAAGCCCAAGCGGCCCTGGCGTTTGCTCAGATTTATGTGGCGTCCATTACAGTCTTGCAGACCATTGCCCATTTTTGCTTGTGTAAATAATATTTTCTCTCCATCCAAAAGAAAAAATTTGCAGTAAAACTCTTTGAGTGTAATCTTTAGTAGAATATCATTTGAGGAGATAGAAGCCGCCATTCTAGATCTTAAAGGGGCGTTCCAGGAAAAAACGATACAGTGGCCCACTTTTATTTTTTGTGGCTACGCCTGAATTCCGGTGCAATGTGCATCAAAGTTTGGCACAGTTTGGTGCATCTTATTTTCAACATATTTAGGAAGCAAATAAGCCATAAAAGAATTCTCCACTGCTTTTGCCAGCAAGGGGGTGTGGCTTAATTGGCGAAAAGGGGTGACTGTGGGAAAGTGGGCGTGTCAAGAGGATTAGGGTGTACGCCCTATAGGCAAGGTATGGAAACAGGAAGCAGGTCTCAGCCTGCACAGTGGACGGGGCACAGCTACCACTGCGGCCAGGCATGTTGGGCAAGAGGAGAGGGGCGCCAGCAGGTCAGAACTGCTGGTGGGCACGGACTGTCATCATGGCATACTTTACTTGCAGTAGACTAGCTGACCACAAGGAGTGGAGTTAGGAGTGATTACATCCATGAGCAGCAGAAAGCTCAAATATCTTTCATTCAAGATCAAGTACTTAAAGGGGTTATGCAGTTGGTAAATATTGACGACCTATCCTCAGAATCGGTCATCAATACCAGATCGGTGGGGGTCCAACTCACGACACCCCAATAGCTGTTTGAAGAGGTAGCGGTGCTGCTTACGCTTCAAAACTACCTGCACGTTGTCTCTCTTTTAAGGGTGCCGCCATGTAATTACAACTGTTCATCCATCCCACCCATTGAAGTAAATGTAACAAGCAGTGGTAATTACACTGCACCACTTCTACAAGCGAGACGACACACAGGTAATTGGGAAGAGGAAGTGGCGCTCGCGCAAGCACCGCTAGTCTGTATGGGGATGAGTGATGGCA
Organism: Bufo bufo; assembly: GCF_905171765.1. Lineage (NCBI taxonomy): Eukaryota > Metazoa > Chordata > Amphibia > Anura > Bufonidae > Bufo > Bufo bufo. The sequence goes on along the minus strand of NC_053398.1, from coordinate 119,928,479 downwards.
TTAGCACTCCCCCCACCTCATACTGTGGAGGAGCACTTCCTACCCAACAGTCGCCTGCTAGATCTTAAGGCATGTCTTCCAGCCATCCTATACCTTTCGCTCTACTGGTAAAGGACAAGAACCTCTAAACAGCTGTCTACAGATGGCTACCTCAGGTCCTTCTGGGATGAGTTAATTTGCATACTTTTTTCCCATGGAGCATTGCCTGCAAAGTAAGTCTCCATCCATACACCACTGTGTCTCTTCAATGAGAACCAGGACCTCTCAAAGCAGCATCTAAGGCATCTCATCCAGCCAACCAGTACCCTGCTCTGTACTGAGGAGGTGCAAGAAGCCCAAAACAGCTGTCTACAAATGTGGGTCTCAGGTCTTGTTGGGATGAGTTATTTTGCAGAACTCTGCCCTTAAAGCCATCACTACCTGTTGTCGACTCGTTTAGTACTCAGTATATAAGGTGTCAGCCGAGGCTGAGCTACCACGGCAAGAAGCACAATGCTCGAGTGGGTATCTCCGGTCTCTCATCAAAACTCCAGGGAGACAATCGGATTAAGCCCCTGCTATAATTAATGCCTCTATCAGTAAAGAGGACGTCGGGGACGTTCCATGTTTTGATTATTCCTTCGTTTTGTGTCTATAGGTTTCTTCGCTCTCGCAGCTGTGTGGCTATTGCCAAGGAAAGCCCTGGAGACAAAGCCTTAGCTGCCTCGGCTCTGTAGCTGCATCATTACCCCGCTCCAAACAAAGTCCTTTTTTTTGTCAATAGAGGATGAAAACATTATTGGATTCAAGAGCTCATAGTAGGCTTGTAATCAGCTGGGGACAAGGAGGATAGATTTATGAAATGAACCATTTCAAATGGCATTATCTTCCCACAGTGAGAAACACCTTTCATAAATCATTGGAGAGGTTTTGGAAAATGCAGCATTTCTTATGCCTGCTCGGTGGAGTATTTGCATCCCCCAGACCATCATTTTGTGAATTGTTTCCTCTCCCGGGCAGTGACAACTCCAGAGACTTCGGGGTAATGGCTCCTTTGTCTTTTTTTCTTTTTTTTTTCTTCCTCTGGCACAATCCATTCTGTGTGCATTCAAGGAAAGGTGGGCGAAAATGCATTCCAGAGCTTGACCCGAAATCCGAATGTCACACAGTGACCCCCGCCTGTGTCGGTCAGGAATTATGAGTAGTGTAGCATTGGGTCTGTAGAAGAGGAAGGTCCCACGTGTGGTCTCATTATTGAAGGAGAACTCTGGGAAATTACAGGATATGTTTGTTCTCAGCATGAAGATAAGACTGCTGGATCGGCGCACACATGGAGATCTGGTTTTTGTGACTCATCGAAAAGAGGTGGTAGCAAGACGTAGTCAATGGTGCTTCCAGTCCATGATGACCTGAACCTAGGGCAGTTAAAGTTATCATCTATCCACTGAATAGGCAATAAGTGTCTGATTGTTGAGTGTCTGACCTCTGGAGCCCTCACGATCACAAGAACAGAGGTTCTGTGTTTCCTATATCATATGAATGCCGAAAACATCAAGCATGCATGTGGCCACCCCAATCACCTAAAAAAAAAGCTGACTATAGCTCTAGTACCCCTACACTTACAAGAACAGGGTTCCATCCATCTCTTAATCTATGCATGCAGCCACCCCATTTACCTCTATGGGAATATCAAAAAGAAGCTGAGTACATCTCTAGCACCCTCACAATCACGAGAACAGGGGTACATCCATATCTGCTGAAGAGAATCCAAGTATAGCATGGGGACTCCAACCAATCATGAGAAAGAGGGTCCAGTGTTCCCCTGTGTTAATGCAGTGGCTTTTGAGAATGGGGGTCCTGTTTCCCCCTTGAAGTGTGAATTGAGCAGCAGTTGAGCATCTGTGTTGCCACACGATTCATCTCTTTTAGACGACCAGAGAAAGTTGAGCTCTGCTTCCCTTCGACAGTCCCATAGAGATGATTGAAGCAGCAGTGCACATACTGGACCGCCACTCCATTCATACATGGGAAGACGAGACCTCTGTTCTTGTGATCATTGGGCTTCCAGCAGACATATCCCCACTGATCAGAAACGTATCCAAAAATTCTTGGCACTACCCCTATAGACTAGCAGTCAAACTGGCTGGGGGGGACTTTGTTTTCCTGATTATTCTAAGGACAACTGCAGCCTTGCAGGACCTTCAAAACATGGCCACATAGAAGCCCTAAACCACATTTTTTAAGTCTTCTAAAACAAGCCCCAAATAGCAGGAGTCCAACTGTGAAGAGTAAGGGGGTCATCTGTATATCACGCCACAGTTGTAAAAATCTGTACCGACCCCCCTCAAACTGTCACTTGAGGGCAACAACTTCTCACTGTGTGGGATCTTTGTGTAGACAGCAGGAAAAATCGGTAAGCAGAAGGATTCTTATGCCATTGTGAAGAATCCAGATTCAACTGTAACACCCCCCCCCCCATCCACGTGATTTTACAATACAGTTTTTATCTTGTTTCTGAGAGTTTAATCAGATTACCAACTTGATTTTCCAGAACTGATGGATACAGTTGTCACTGGGCCTTGGGCAATCCTTGAATCAGTGCTATAACCTGGACAGATAATGCATTGCCCACTTCAAGAAAAGTAAATAAAAGGTTCTGATGTAATATACCTGAAAATCACTGTAAGGAATATGATTGCAAGCTCCTCTGCTTAGGTTTGTTTCACATATGCGTGAAACAGATCCACTGTTCGCGGTTGCGCCTGGCAGGGACGCATCCAACAGGCTGTTCCCAACTGGGACAGCCTGCCGGATCTGTTTCACGCATATCTGAAACAAGCCTTAGTCTACTTTATGTAATTACTGGAATTTCTGTATAGGACCATCAACCTGGTCTTGGGTTGCAATCCATTTTCTAGGACTTTCTGTTTGGTTCTGTTTCACATTATAATAGAGGGGTTGCCTCACCTTAACTCCACAGGATAGGTGATAAGTGTCTGATCAGTAGGGGTCTGTCCTTTGGGGACCAAACTGATCATGAGAATGGAGCTCCCTGAGCTCTCACCACCAGTGAACGGAGAGGCGGTTATGCAAGTGTGCTGCTGTGTTCAACTTTGAGACCGTCAGAAATTGGTGGCGGTTGGCCAACAGTCTAATGTGTGTGGGGAGCTCCTGACACTTACATGACAGATGATGTTGGGGGAGAGAAGGATTGGGTAAATGGGAATTTTTTTTCACCCAATCGTTTTTTGTTCTCCTGGGAGTCAGGAGAGATAGCTGTCAGCTGATTGATCGTTCGGCTGATAGCTATTGAATGTTTATGGCCAACTCAATTGACTACGATATGATCATATGAACGATCTCACCAGCAACATTACAGACTAAACCATCCGATCGGCGAGTCAGTTTTAAGAAAATAAAAAAAAAAACACGACTCTTTGGGCTTGCATAAAGTGGCTTCTGAATTTGGCGATTATATCATACACTGTAATTTAAGCTTGACCTCAACTGAAGTTGTCCAACCTGATGAAATGAATTTGTAGCAGTCAGACGTCCATCACCGGCCACTTGGAAATTTTTAAATGATGGTCCGCCAAAATTGGCCAATTTGTCCGACTTTGACCTTGTGTATGGGCTTCTTAAGATGTAAAATCTGGCATATGTTTCCTCAAGTAGATATCCAAGCAAGCAAAGAGAGCAAGGGAGATGTACCACAGATGACATGCCAAGTTCTCATTCAACAAGTGCCACTGTCTTATGGTTAACGTCCAACTGAAACACTGTGTGGTAAATGAGACATAATGTGCAATTCTTCGATGAAGTGCTTATTTACATGGTGGCACTGAGCGGCTGCCTTCATCAAAGAAAATACCAATCGAGTCTATTTCAGCAGCTGTCACAGTGAAGCGTTCTCCTGCGTAGTGTTTGCAGCGGCTGCCAGGCATACAAGTGTCAAAACAAAGAAAGAGCTTGAAGTCTTAATCTGTTGGCTGCAACACCTTCTACTGTAGGACGAGGTAATGGTCTCCATGGTATAGCGTCCTCTCTGCGTGTTATAAAAGGCTGCAGAGGTGCTATGTATATGTAGCTAAAGGCTAAAAATCCAAGACATCTTAAAGTTAAATTCAAGTTATTAAAGCTGCTGCTCAGACAAATCTCCAATAGGGTGGGTTACACAGATACCTAGCCTACATTCCCCCATGGCTGGTCTTCCAGCTCCCAACCTCAGAATAGAGTGGATGGGTAGATGTGGGTGACAGAGCAGAATGTGGAAGAACATCTCAGTTTAAAAGTGACATCTGTCATCATCTAAACACCCCTACAGGACCTGACAGGTTCTGAATCATTATATTTTCTGGAACATCAGATGTTCCAACTGTACATAAGCCCTAATATTACAGTTATTCTATCTCACGTTTACAGGGGTGCATAAATATGAGAGAAGGGTAAGTGTTTAGAGAGCTGCTGGTCAACAGTGGTTCAGTATACTGCAGAATTTATTTTTAAAGGGGTTGTCCAGTTAAGGATCCATCCTCACGTCCGTTGTGTATTCCGCAATACACCGGGCCGGCACCTTTATAGAAATGCCTATTCGTGTCCGCTATTGCGGACAAGAATAGGACATGTTCTATTTTTTTTTAAAGCCGCGGACCGGAAGTTCCGGGCCGCGCACTGGAAATGCGGATGCGGACAGCACACTGTGTGCTGTCCGCATCTCTTCCGGCCCCATTGAAAATGAATGGGTCCAGATCCATTCCGCAACGTTGCCGAACGGATCCGGACCTATTTTACGGACGTGTGAATGGACCCTAAGAAAACCTGTTTCATAATCCTAATTCTTAGTCTACATTCACATGAACGTATTTTGTTTCCGTTACGTTTTGTTATTGTGGATTGGATGAGAACCTATTCATTTCAATGGGTCCGCAAAAAATGCGGACAGCACACCGTGTGCTATCTGCATCCATATGTCCGTTCAGTAGCCCCGCAAAAATAATAGAACATGTCCTATTCTAGTCCGTTTTGCAGACAAGGATAGGCATTGTTACAATGGATCCGCAAAAGAAAACGGATGCCATACGGACGTCATCCACGTCCAATACACATACGGTCGTGAGAATGTAGCCTTAGTTGTAGACATAGGTCTTCTGGTCAGTGCTCTTGAGGACCTGTCCTGTCTTGGATTGCATAGTCAACTAATTGATTTGAATAGACATTGTGCAATGCTCAATTTAGCCTGTGGTGGCGCTGAACCCTCATTGAACCAAAACACTGACGTGTGAATGAGGCATACGGCTGATCGTTGGAAGGATCCCAGCAAAGGGACACTGTTATCCCAATATCAAGGGAACATTGTAACAAGAACATGACCAACAACTCTCTTGTGCAGACCTCATCTTAGGTCAGATGCCTCATCTAACAATCTGCACGTGTGACCTCCACTAATCTAAAGCATGAAAGATGTTTTTGTCTTTTTATAGTTAAAGAAGTTGTCTGGGATTTTCAGAAATTTCTGTAAGAAAATAAAGAGGACCTTCTCATTAAAGAGTTTATCTGGTTATTTTATTTTTCAATCTTATCTCGCCCACAGTGGCGAGTCTTGCAAGAATTGCATTATGATGATTTTTTTTTTACCTTACCAGGTGAGCACTGCCCTTCACGGTCTAATTATGTTGAAGGCCCTTTTGGGATCACATGCCATGCATAGGGCACGTGATCCTAGCCCGGTTTCAACCCACAATGTTCCTGGGTTGTGCCTACAGTCGGGAAGCCTGGAGCACAGACAGATCGCAGTGGCCAAAGCTGCCTTACAGCACAGGCGCAATCCTCCCAACATTGTGGGTTGAAAGCGGGTTAGGGTCACGTAACGCATTTGATCACGAAAGTGCCTGCAACATAATTAGACCAGGGAGCACAGGGCTTGCCCGGTATGGTAAAAAAAAATCTTCATACTGCAATTCTTGTAAGACTCACCACTGTGAGTGAGATGAGATTAAAAATAAATAAATTACCGGACAACCCCATTAAACCTCCACTAGCCGGTTGGTCACGGCCAGTACTTGGCTGCACCGGTCACATGATTGATGCAGGAGTGGCGGAGGATTTAATAGGTAATGGTTATTTTTTTGTTTCCAACTAAAGTTTCTAAAAATCCCGGACAACCTCTTACATAATATCTCCGATAAACTCCCATCCACTGATAATCATTTTGAGTCTTGCTACATGTACACCACTGGTGATGAGAAGGGGTTAATCTACTACACACAGACTGGTATTTATGCAGTCGGTGCCACTTCTTACTATAGGCTTCTCCTTATTTCCCTGTATAATGCTGCATGCCACGCCTGGGTGATTTTTGGAGGTCACGGGGCATAACATACCATCAGCAGTAATTTTCTGGTAACATGCCTGCTCTAGAATAAAGACGCGCAATGCCCTGACCAAGACGAATGGCAGGGTGGTGAGCATTGCATGTTGAGAATAAAGTTGTCACATGTCTTTGTGCTTCAGCTTTTAGGGTTGCTGTTTTGTCTTTGAGAGTGATGAGGTCCAAACTGCAGCACACCTGGAGTGCCTTTCCTTGAGCATAACCGCTGTGATTCATAGGACAGACACATTAGTCATGAATGTTACGCTAGATGCTATCACTGGGAGACCAAGTCGAGGGACTTTCATTCAGCGCATGATTTATGCTCCACAACTAAAAGGACTTTGTTACCGGGAACGTCATCACCAGACAATGGAGAAGATTTGTAATAATGTCCACCCCCCCACCCTTCCATCACCACAAAGGCACATAGCATTGGAGGGCACAGCAGGATCTGCTCATGTATTAATATGGCACAAAATTGTCTTTTTGTCTTAGCACATCTACTTTTTACTTGAGACCAAGTGTCTGACGCAGGATCTAAAAATACCTGTGCTGTAGAAACGTCAAGTAATATCAGGTTACAGTTACCATAATTACCTCTAAATAGCTGGTACTGCGGTTTCTTATGTCACAAGCCGTTTTCTTGGGGATAGTTTCCGATGACTTGTAAGTCAGGGTTCGACTCTTCAAATAACAAGGAGACGATGTAGACAGCGATCAGATCTTCTGAGCGCCACTGAGAGGATTACTATAATCTGGCCTTGGTGGACCATCATGATGCGCTTTCTGGAATACTTGATGTTTTTTGACACCAGCTAACAGTCCAGTTTTGTTCTCAAGTCCATGATCAGTTGCTCCACTGAAGATCTATGTCCATTTCCTCTACTTCCCATGCTTCTGGAATTTTACACAATTTTGATCTTGGATCTTCTTCCTGTAGGCCATCAGAAAATCCAGAGTTTGGTTGCTAGATTAAAGAAGGGCTCCTCAATGGAGAACATGCTAATAATGAAGTATCTTGACCCATGAGGTGTGGCGCAATGTAACGTATGACCAACACCTGGTATATTTGATGGAGGTGATCTGCATAACTGGCATCAAATGGCAAAAAGATCCAAACTTTTCCTGTAACATATCCAGGTCAAGTAAACTTGCTGGCTTTGAACATCCTGGTTTTGTCTCAAGTAGAGCTAAGGAAGCCATATACCTTCAATAACTTTCGCCCATATGTGCTTTCAATGGGGAATGGAGAATACTCTTGGAGGTGGCTCCTGGAAAAACAAAGGATCAGACATTGTAAAATTCAATACACTTGTTCAACATCGATGGAGAGTAAGGAGTTGCCCATGCACCAACGATAGATGATCTACATATTATGTGTGGGTATCTTTACCCATAAATGGGTTATCCGGGAATTTATTATTGATGGTCTATTCTCAGAATGGCAGGGGTCTGACCGCCGATCATCTTTTTGAAGAGGCCACTGCACTCACCGGAGCTCCGTTGAGCGGTGCTGCCTCCCCACTGCTTACCAAGCACAGCACCATACATTGTATAGTGGCTGCTGTGCTTGGTATTGAAGCTCAGTTCTATTCACTTGAATGGGGCTGTGCTGCATCTAAGTCATGTGACTGATGTACGGTTATGTCCCTGGCCTAGGAAGAGGCCTAAACACTCATGGACCCCAGTGATCCTATATTGACTAAATTAAAAATGTAACTAATCCCAGATTAAGGCTCTGATCATGTCACGTCAGATCCCTACATTCCCTGTTTACGCCAGGAAATGTATTCATAGGCCACTATTTACCCCAAAAGATGCCAAAATGGGTGTCCTGTTGACATTTACCAGGCTAGTATATCTCGGCATAAATTTTTGATGTATAGACCAGTGTAGTAGACTACAGTCAGCCCACAAAAATAACATAGTATATACTTTTTTTTTTTTTTTTTACGTAGGAACCTATAGGTGATGTATGCCTATGCAGCGGCTTACGTCACAGGTATACAATGGAAAATCCTCTCGAGGAAAGCTCAAACGTGAAGTGAACAGAGCCCAAGGTGAGCTCATTGGCTAGCACTGTTGCCTTGCAGTGCTGGGGTCCTGGGTTCGAATCTAACCAGGGACAACATCTGCATGGAGTTTGTATGTTCTCCTTGTGTTTGTGCGGGGTTCCTCTGGTTTCCTTTCAAACTTCAAAAATATACAAATAGGCAAATTGGCTTTCTGCAAAATTGATCCTAGTGTGTGTTGGGGTCAGGTCCAAACTAACAGAAGGCGGGGCAACATAATTGGGCAGGACCAGCAATACCATAGTGCAGAGCAATATACGGCCCCATCTGAACCAAATACCACAGTGCAGCACAAAATACTGCCACCTGCTGCACCGTATTCAACTGTATCGCTGTCCTGAGGACACAGATACAGTTAAATTCAGGAGGACACCTGCGGCTGCTGGCAAGTGCCTAAGAGAGAATTAGATCATTATGTTCCCGGCTGGCGGCTGTGAGGAGGGCTTAAGTCACCCTCCTAGGCATCGGCCCACTGGGAAATTTCCCTGTAGGGTCTATGGGCAGTCCGCCCCTGGTTAGGGTTGAGGGCCTATATGGCAGCCACTGACTTCCCAGGAAGTCACCATACAACTATCCCTGTGCTTTGAGTCCCTGTGAGAAAAATGCTTTACAAATGTTTGACATTCTATGGCTTCAGGATCATACCATGGAAATGAAGGCAACATAAAAATTACTTGAATAAATAACCAAAAACCATGTATAAAAAAAAAATAGAAAAATAAGAAATCCAAGCACGAATTATACACTATCTTTTCTGGCAAAAAGCACTGGGTGGCTGGGTCAGGTTTTTGTTATCCTCACTGTTTATGCATGACAAGACAAAAGTTTGGGTGGGCTTCAGGGATGGCTGGGTAATCTGTAATTGGCATGCAACATAATCAGGGAGTAGCCATGACAAACAGAGAGATGTGGTTTGTTTGCCCTTATCTGCTGTCAACTTTTCAATTATCTCCTATTCTTGGACGGGGAGGGTGATGGTTCTTGCGGGTATCAGAGCTTGGAGGGAAGCTTTGTGGTGGATCGTTGTGAATTAGGTGTTACTCGGCTAAGTAAATAATCGTTGGATTGTGGCCAATACTTCAGCCTTAACAATATATGATCTGTTTTGCAATTCCAATACAAAAGTTGTCTAAATGTTTGTGTAGGTCTGATGTTTGCATGGACTACTTCCTGGTGGTCACCAGTGATTCTTCTAAGGCATGGCAGCTGCTGAGTGGAGAGGTTGAGGAGCTGGGCAATGTTTCATCAAAGGTGGTGTTTTTATGTGTATGTATGTGGACTGAGGGTGGAGAGCCACAATAAGTCAAGTTCTTGTAATTGACACTGCAACAAACAGTCTACTGCATTGGGACAGTGATCACCCTCTTGCCCTCAGAAGAGGAATCCCTAAGGGACAATATTTGTGGGCAAGAAGGAACTGTTCTGAGCTGAGTGATTTCAGTGTAGCTGCTCGTGACCTGAGAACCTGATTTACTAATCGGGGTTACCCACAGGAGATTCTTAGGCAGGCATACCATCAGTCTATGTGCGCAAATCGTGAACAACTTTTAAGCCCCAAAAGTACTAAACAAGACAGTGCTGTCTCACGGATTATAGGCACTTATGATAAGGCCCATAAACAGGTACGTGAGATACTACAAACCCATTGGTCTATTCTGTAATCTGACCCAGATAAATGAAATCTGATATCTGAACGCCCCCTTGTCACATACTGTCGTAGCTCAAACCTACGTGACCGATTGATCCACAGCCTGTACCAAACCCCTTCACCATCGATGTGGCTTAGAAGTTTCCGTTTCCATGCGGTTCTTGTGTAGCATGTGGCAATATATTGAAGGGAACATTCTTCACCAGTTCGGTCACTGGTGAGAATTACCGGATAAGATCCTTCATTAATTGCCTATCGATGGGGGTCATCTATTTGCTTACTTGGTTTACAATATGTGGGCAAGACGAAGCGTGAACTACGGAGGAGAGTAGGTGAGCACCTATTGGATATAAGAAACAATCGTGAAACATCAGTAGCACGTCACATATGTGATCATCATGGTGGCAATGCTAGTGGACTCAGGGTCCAGGGGATTGAACATATCAAGAGACCCATCCGCTGTGGTGACATCGACACGATGTTACTCTGCAAAGAAACTCAATGGATCTTCAAACTACGGACAGTCAGTCCTAAAGGAATGAATGAGGCCATATTATTTGCGTGCTTCATTTGACCTTTAGTAAGGTTTTCATCCACCGTATATTTAGTGCTATTGAATAGTGGGATACTTATATGTTATTACTTGTACTCCCCTTGCACCCATTGCTTCTTTCCTGTTGACTTAAGTTGCTCATCCCCCCTTCTGTGTAACTATCCAATGTCTTATAATTTGCCCCGTACTGTTACACATGTATACATCCCCCGTTATACCCTGTGGTTTTCCTTTATTAATTAAGCATCCTCTGCTGTCATGTGTTTACTGATTGCCTCCTTCGGGCGCACCTCATTTGTACTATGCCCACCTAATACATATGATGCCCTGCGCTGGGCGACACTTAATCGCATCTTCTACTCTCCCATACTGACGAGCGCACATGCGCTCCCCTTCCGGATGCTACTTCTCGCGATACTTCTCACTTCTCTCATTCTGACGCGCCCACACTCCTGATTGGCCAGCAGCGTCAGCACACACCTCCGGAGGAAGAGGCTAACATTACTTTAGTCCGGCATTCTTTCGGCCACCACAGCGCCGGTCTCCGCACGTTACATACAGTGTGGCATCAATGTAACTTCTGACAGCACTCACCTGGTTATTTTGTACTCATCGCTCCTGATGAAGCGTGGGTTTTCCCATGCAGAAACGCGTTGAGCAAGCGTCTATTACCGCATCTTAATATGTTAGGCAGGACTGGTGGAAGCTGGGCTTTGTCCGTGTGATATCACGGTCTCTAGGTGTTAGTGTACTTAGCCCCCTGACCCCCAGGTGGTTCAGTTAGCAACACTGGGAGGTATAACAAATTAGGGGGACTGGCAGCACTCCCCAATACCTGCTGTGATCTTGGCTGTCTTTTAGTGACCTCTGTGTGACACACACTCACTTTACCAAAATCAAGGCGTGAGGCTGCAGCCACACAGGGCACTATCGGGCATGTAGATGGCGTGTATCTGAGTCCCTCTATACATGCCGGGTATCCTGTTAGCCTGTTCTTACACTGATAAGAGTTTTTTGGCCCCCAGTATTTTGGATAAATACGATTCTAATAAAATGTATTATTTTGTGTTTTAACGTTCAATCAGGCTGAGAATTCGTGAACATCCTAGTTTATCAATGTACAACAGAATGTTACAATAGTTGAACCAGCCCTGTACCTCACGTGGACCCAGAGATCTCCCCATTTATTTCTCAAAATTGCTCTGCTAGATTTATGTCGAGTTGGAAGCTCAGGACCGTGTCTTTTCTAAGGTTACGTTCACATTTGCGTTGTTGTTTTCCGGGATTGGGATCCGGCAGAGGATCTCAATACTGGAAAGAAACTTTTCCGTTTAGTCCTCATGCATTCTGAATGGAAAGAGACCAGTTCCGGATGCACCAGGATGTCTTCTGTTTCCGCAGCATTCTGTTTTGCAGTGTTCTCATTCATTACATTGACTAATGGTGTATATAGGATGTCGGGAGCTTAACGTAAAGCTGCACCTTTGGAGCCACATTGATGGAATTGATTACGTGATCGTCCCTTCATGATATTGCAATTGCTGTCTTTGGATTGTTTTTTTTTTTTTTTTTTTTTTTAAGGGGTGTCCAGTTTAGGAAACTTATCTTCATAAGTTGAACACTTGCTGCCTCGTTTCTGCACTGATCGCTGCTGACTGCTGGGGGTCTCAGCTTAGTAGGGGTTGTCCAAAGTGGAGAGCTCCTTTTAAATAACCTTTTTGAGTGGGACGTGAAGCTCCTTAGAGACCAGGCAAGAGTATGTAGTCGGAAATGGTGGTTGCCTGTATTCTGTCAAATGACAAACTGTTGCCACTTTATGAAGAACCCTTTCATGTTATCAGTCACTGACTGTATGTGAGGACATCTACAAGATGTTGTACAAGAGGTAATCTAATGAGCTACGAGGGTTGGTTGGCACCTCCGTTTAACTGATCTGGCAGGTCGTTCCAGCAGCTCCCAGCCTACTGGAGTTTACTGGATCCGGCCCAGCTGGATACTGCTGTTTTATGGGGACCCATCCGCTTTCCAGCTGGACAAAAACTGTTGGATATATTGTTACACTTTTAGACTAGGTCTACACGATGACACGCGCGACAATTTTTATAATGGCAGTCTATGGTGTCGCACTGCAACATGCGACATAATGCAACACGACAGTCGCAGAAAATCCATTTGAGATGGATTTTTCGGCGACTGCCGCGTCGCAGTCGCAGCATGTTGCATGTCACATTGCGACACCATAGACTGCCATTATAAGAATTGTTGCGCGACAAAATGTTGCAGTGTAGTTGTGCCCTATCTGTCGTCGCGACTTATTGTCGTCGTGTAGACCTAGCCTTAGGCTGGGGGGGGGCAACATAGTAACATTTTAGTAAAATCCCTAGATTACCTCAGTGCAACAATAATACATCCCCCATGGACACTGTCAGATTTCTTAACAGTCGTCCGGGAAATGTTGGGTTGTGGCACCCTGCAATGTCACCATGACTTCAGCACAACCAAGTGTCAGTGTGTAGCTTTTGCCTTAAAGGGGTATTCCCCTTTTGGACATTGGGTGAATATCGCTGGGATATGTCCCACCTCTGGGGCCAACTATCCTTAGAACGGAGCCCACATATTGACAGAGGGCGCACCCTCCCATTCACTTCTATGGGATTACAGAAATAGGCGCGCCATCGTTCGGCTATTTTCGGCACTCCCGTAAAAATGAATGGAGGGCGGCCTTGCATGGGCTCCGTTCTAAGGATAGGTGTGGGACCCTCACTTATCAGACATTGGGGGCATATCCTAGCGATATGCACCCAGTGTCCAAGATGGGAATACTCCTCTAATCTTTTTCAGTAGATCTTGAGTAATCTTCCAGTTCCCTTTTTTTGAGTTTTAAATTTCTTCTCATTTTGTAGTTCTCTGCTTGCTGTCAGTGAATGACAACACCCCCAGAGACTAAAATCTTCTTCAGCTCTTTCACAATGGAAGATGTGCTACAAGGTGTCCAGTCTTGGTCATCCTTGGTGAGCTACGCAGACTCCTAGAAGCTAGCTCTTGTCTACACTAATACATTGTACCAATTTGGTATTTGTGCTACTGATCTCTTTAGCTGGCAGAAGCTTGCATTCACTGACACTTTGTAACAAACCCTCAGCTGAGAGGTCTATTAAAGAATTTGTCTAGGTTAGTTCATCACACTCAGGGGCCGCAGTGCTTGGACCATTACATACAGAGCACATCGCCGTACATTGTATAGTGGCTGTGTTTGGTATTGCAGCTCAGTCTCATTTTTGAATAAGGGTGAGCTGCAAAAAGCCAGTGTTTGATGGATGTGACGTCACTGACCAAGGAAGAAGGCTGTAGCACTGACCTGAGTGCTGTGGCCCCTGGAAACAGTCGGGGTGTCAAGAGTTGGATCTCTGTCGATCAGATTGGTTAACATTGGATAGATCATCAGTATTCAAGCCCCCTTTAAGGGGGTTGTTCACAAGAAATATTCTACATTTTTATAACCAGCTCCTGGATCTGAATACTTTTGTAATTTCGTGTAATTAAAAATTTTGTATAGCCACCGAGTTATTCAATATAATATATCTGTATAGCGCCACCTGCTGTTTGTTCTTTTGCTTTTTTCTCTGTCCACCTTGCTGGGGTGGACACACATGCTCAGTTCCATTTAATAACTGCCTCCTGACCTGTGATAGAGAAAAAGCTGCAGTAGAATGGACACTCCCCCTGAGCTGTGATAGGGAGAGAGCTGCAGCAGAATGGAAACACCTCCTGAGCTGTAATAGGGAGAGAGCTGCAGCAGAATAGACACACCTCCTGAGCTGGGATAGGGAGAGAGATGCAGCAGAAAGGACACACCCCCTGAGCTGTGATAGGGAGAGAGCTGCAGCAGAATGGATACACCCCCTGAGCTGCTATAGGGAGAGAGCTGCAGCAAAATTGACACCCCCCCTGAGCTGTGATAGGGAGAGAGCTGCAGCAGAAAGGACACACCTCCTGAGCTGTGAAAGGGAGAGAGCTGCAGCTGAATGGACACACCGTGACCGGGAGAGAGCTGCAGCAGAATGGACACACCTTCTGAGCTGTGATAGGGAGAGAGCTGCAGCAGAATGGACACGCCTCCTGAGCTGTGATAGGGAGAAAGCTGCAGCTGAATGGACACACCTCCTGAGCTGCAGCTGAATGGACACACCTCCTGAGCTGCAGCAGAATGGACACTTCCCTTGAGGCGGCATCTTCATATACTGTAAATCTAGCAGAGCAATGAATGGGGAGATCTCTGGACCCATGGGAGGTACAGGGCTGGTTCTAGCTTTGTTAGAAAGACATTGTCATGTACTATGTGATGTCTGATTTTCATTTTTTACATGAGTCATGGAATAACTCCTTTAAGTCTGGATATAAAGAAGAATATTCTAATTCACTGACAGCAAGCAGTGATCAAGAATGGAACCACAAAGCATCTTGGAAAGTTGCAGGACATTTTATTATATAGGTATTAATTTCTCTTTACCTACGACTTGACCTTGTGGAAAACCGTTCCGCGCGTGTCCCCCCGGTGTGGGATTTTTGTGGCCCCGTCTTTTATATGAAATAATGAGTGCTTGCTGATTTTACAAGACGGCGACATACCAGAAGGAGATAATCAAACTGGATGCATTCGGGATGTGAGCCAGAGGCTACTTCACTTCACACACTGTGTCACTTAGCCCCCTGCTACTTGTAGTTTAAGCACACTCTCTTCCAGAACACGAGGCGCCGCTGAGCCTCATTCCCTGTACATTTGCTGCCCGGCTTTACTCCATTACACATGTGATTCAGTACAAAGCATACATGTCACCCCCGCACTTACTGAGGATAGGCTTCTTCTGCGATACCTATGCATTTCCTAGCTAGGCCCTCACGTTTCTATTAGAATTTCTTCAGTTTCTGGATGATGATTTACAACCTGCGGCTCTCCAGCTGTTGCAAAACTACAACTCCCAGTATGCCCAGTCAGTCTGCCTATAGCTATCAGCCCACAGCAGGACATGGTGGGAGTTGTAGCTTTACAACAGCTGGAGAGCCGCAGGTTGGCCAGCCCTGCTCTACAGCTTCTATGGAGGTCGTCACCCAGCTTTCCAAGGCTCCTGATTGGCAGTTATCTCCAGTTACAGAGGGATACATGGCCCTGCAGTGAGACAGCTGCTTAAAGGGGCTGTTCACCCCCTGGAGCCTCCTGGGCAGATCTGCCTGATCCCCGACACTGGGTTCCAGCAACTTTGCTCCCCTCCCACCTGCCGATCGCCAGTCTACCCACATCAACATCCAGTTTGACATGGGTCACTCAGATGCTTCATGTCCATGGGTCACGTGACACATGGGGGAAACATCACTGCTGCAGCCAGTCATTGGCTGCAGCAGGCACTTGACCCCTGTCAAATTTGATGTTAAGACATGGAGACCGGTTATCTGCGCTGAGGAGCAAAGGAGCCGGAACCCAGTGATGATTCCCTCTGCAGGGGTCCCGCCCAAAAGGCCCCTGAGAGTAAACAACCCCTTTAAGCTTCTGGCAAAGCAAATAAATGATTGAAATGTACAAAAAAAATCACTGTTTCAGGACTACTGCCATTTTCTCCTGCAAGGAAAGAAGTGGCCATACTTCCTGGCCCTATACCAGGGGATGCAGATTCATCGTCATCACCTTGGTTCTCTTTCTGCCTTTTTCAACAGTATTCCTTTTAAAGGAACACTCTTGGAACAATGTACACATCAAAAATATGAGAGAGGCGGAGCAAAATATGAGACTCGTGTCATGCACCGCCCCCAGTGGCCCTGCACTAGGCACGTCACACAGCTTATTCTTAAAGGGGCTTTTTCCACTAAGAACACTTATTTCATTGGTTGGATAATGAGAATGGTGATCCCCATGTGGGAGTAGCATGTATTACACATACGTGATCATCGCTCAATTCACTTCTATGGGACTGATGGAGACATCTCCATCATTTCATACAAGTGAACTGGGTGCTGGTCATGCTTCATGATTGCTGAGGTCCCAGCAGTTGAACCCCAGGGATCCAGGACCTATCCTCTAGGCCTGCGATGACTAACCTCCGGCACTCCAGCTGCGGTAAAACTACAACTCCCACGATGTGCACCGGCTTGGCTGTTTTCAGAACTCCACAGAAATGAATGGAGCATGCTGGGAGTTGTAGTTTCACCACAGCTGGAGTGCCGGCGGTTAGCCATCACTGGCCTAGACCGTGCATAGTTGAGAAGTGTTTCTTTAAAGGGGCACCATTTTTTTCAGCAACATAAATTCTAAATCTTATAGTATCTTCAGCTCTAAATCCCCTTTGTAGACATAGAATTAAAGGGTTTTTTCCAGGAGTACAAAACTGATGATGTAACTTCAGGATAGGTCATCATCATCAGATCCGATGGGGTCTGACTCCCGACATCCCTGCAGCTGTTTGAAGAGGCCATGGTGCTCCTGTGAGGGTTGTGGCCTCTTCCTAGGCCAGTGAGCGTCATGTTCATCGGTCACAGGCCTAGGCACAGCTCACTCGCATTCAAGTGAATGGGCCTAGGCTGAAAAACCAAGCACAACCACTATACAATGGATGGGGCTTGGTATGCTTTGAGGAAGCCACAGCTGTCACTGGAGCACCATGGCCTCTTCATCAAACAGCTGACTGACTGTGGTGCTGGAAGTAGCCCCCCTTCCCACTGATCAGATATTGATGACCTATCCCAGGGATCAGCAGCCTCCAGTTGTTCTGAAACTACAACTCCCAGAATCCTCCTTTCACTTCTATGGGAGTTGCAAGAACAGACGAGTAAGTGTGCGTGCTGGGAGTTGTAGTTTCACAGGAGCTGGAGTGCCTAAGGCTACTTTCCCACCAGCGTTTTCAATTCCGCTATTGAGATCCGTCATAGGATCTCAATAGCGGAAGAAAACGCTTCAGTTTTGTCCTCATTCGTTGTCAATGGGGACAAAACTGAACTGAACGAAACGGAGTGCGCCAGAATGCATTCCGTTCCGTTTGGTTGCGCTCCCATCGCGGACAGAATAACGCTGCAAGCAGCGTTTTTCTGTCCGCGATGTGGTGCAGAGCAAGACGGATCCGTCCTGGCACGCAATGTAAGTCAATGGGGACGGATCGGTTTTCTCTGACACAGTAGAAAACGGATTCGTCCCCCATTGACTTTCAATGGTGTTCATGACGGATCCGTCATGGCTATAGAAGACATAATACAACCGGATCCGTTCATGACGGATGCATGCGGTTGTATTATTGTAGCCGAAGCGTTTTTGCGGATCCATGACAGATCCGCAAAAAACGCTAGTGTAAAAGTAGCCTAAGGTTGCTGATCCCCGACGTATCCTGAGGACAGATCAACATTAATCTACTCTCTGGAAAGGCCTTTAAAAGATAACATGTTACCTGCCTGCAGTCACCACAAGAGGGAGCTAACTGCACCCTTGTGTATTGGAAGCCATAATAAGCTAGTAGGCAATGAGCTCTCATGCTCCCTCTAGTGATGGCAGCAGGTAGCCATTGTGTTATCTGCACAGGCCTACATTTAAACAATTATTTTCCCTCCTAACTGCAACAGTATAAAGATCTGTTCCGAAATGAATCGGTGCAGAATTATTGGCCCTGAAATTACTATTATTGTAGAGTCATTGTCAGTTAATTGATGTTGTCATGAAATCCTTTCTTTCTACACATCTATAATGTGGAGCGATACTGTCTATAAAATGGGGTTAAATAAAAGAACACCAAACCTGGGTAACGTTGTGTTTGGAGGAATGATTCTGTATGTGCTGCTGCCTTCCTGACTTCAGTATTTCCACTGAGGAAACCACAACAAGTGTCGTGGAGATTTCTTGGAAGAAATGGGCATTGTCTTAGAGTAATTGGGAACAGTTTGAGCTTGACAAGGTGATCGATAGCAGTCGGTGCACCACTGAGCTTTGCACCTGTAAGAATTTAGGGAATGACTAATGGACCAGTAGAGAAGTTTTAGGCAGTCTCACTTTTTCCTACTTTCGCAGTTATTTCCAGTTCAGCTCCTTATTTTCAGCTCGTTCACCCCATAAAGAAGAAGACTTCAATATCTGTTGTCCACACAAAGACTATTCCCCAAAAACCATAGCTGAGCGCCAGTACTTCTGGAGGTGTTATTAATATATCAGATTACTTTAGAGTCGGAGCTGGTGTTTTTGGATCATGACAAACTGGGCAGTTGTCTAGGGTCGTCTCAAATAAAGCAAAACCTCTAGGAGCAACTCATGTTGGTCATTGACATCCTTAGCTGTCCTGAACCACCAGGAAATGTAAAATAAACCAACGTGTTGGTTTAGGCTCAGTTCACACTTGCGTCATAGTTTCTGTGCGTAACAAACTCCACAGTGGGTTCCATCATGTTGATATGAAGATGATGATTTTTCCCGTCCAGTCTAACCAGATTGCCAAAGAAGGCTCTGACGGTAGTGTAAGCAGACTGCTATACATCCAGGGATTTTGAAATTACAAAAAAAGTGTCTAAAAATGGTCAGTGGAGGTGGCGGTTTTCCAACAGAGCTGTCCGCCCCCTGCCGATTTGATTTTGATGACCTATCCTGAAGATAGGTAATCAATATAGGAAACCGGCCAACCCCTTTAAAGGGGTTGTTTCACCTCACACACTGGTGGCATATCCCTAAGATACGCCACCAATGTCGGATAGGTCCGGGTCCTACTTCTGGGACCCACCCCTATCTCTAGAACGGAACCCCTAAAGATAACGAGAGTGTGGTGCATTCATGGTGTGCTTTCCATTCACTTCTATGGGAGTTCCGGAAATAGCCAAGCAGTGCGCTCGGCTATTTTGCAAAAGTCCAATAGAAACTAATGGAGAGATCACCGCGCAAGCTCGGCCATCGCTTTATTCACTTCTATGGGGCCACCAGAAATAGCCAAGCAAGCGCTCAGCTATTTTTGGAACTACCATAAAAGTGATTTGAGAACGGCTGTGCTTGCGCAGATCGCTCTTGTTCATTTTCGGGGCTTTGTTCTGCATAGTGGCACCTGCACCTATCTGACGTCGTTGGCATATCCTAGAGATATTCCACCAATGTCTGAAGTGAGACAAATCCTTCAACCAGCAGAGCAAGCCCTGCGCAGATACTAGAGATGAGCAAATTTTCCAAAATGTGTTTCTGGTCCAAATCAAAAGTGCCCCAATTGCCCTGAAAAGTAATGTCTGATACTCTGGGGTCTCCTAGGACTGCGACCGATATGTGTAAATGGATGGTAGCCGGTCATAACAAGCAGCCTGTTTAATAACACACGGCATTATTTGGGATTAAAATGGTCCAAAAATTAACCCTTTTTGGTAGCAGTTGCCTTCTTCTTCTTCTGAACCCTCAAATATGGCTGCCATTTGGAGCAATTCGTGCAGGACGAACCTCGTGAGAAATTCGTAATGAATTAGATTTTTCTCATCTCTAACAGATACTGTGCAAGCAGGGGATGCAGGGACGTATTAGCTCAGAGTTTGCAAAATGGTAAATGATAGCAGTTTTATATATGTCATACCGACTACAGTATTTAAGAAGGGACCAGACACCGGAGTTGGTGGTAGGAAAATCTGAAGCCATTCTTATGATACACTGTTCTCACTTTTGCATATATTGACAGATGAAATACTGGATAAACATACTGTCAGATCTCTGAGCCATGAACATTCAGACATTTATCTTTTCATGCATGTCGGGAGGTAAGGAAGCATCACCAATGTAAAATCTACATATGCAGGACTTGGGTTCCTCTCTGATATATCCATCACACACTACAGCTTTGTCATTGCATATTTGCAGTTTTTTGTAAATTTGGAAAGATTGCCCGAGATGTATGTACACAGATAAATGTTGGCATATTAAAGGGGTTTTAGACTTTTTTCTTTTATATATGAGTGATGACCTATCCTTTAGGTCAATGTTCCTCAACTCCAGTCCTCAGGGCCCACCTGCCGATCATGATTTGAGAATATCCCACAGAAAGATTACCGCTGGTAAGTCCTGATACATTGATACTAATTATATCACCTGCTCAACACTAAGGAAATCCTGAAAACATGACCCGCAGGTGAGCCCTGAGGACTGGAGTTGAGGAACACTGCTCTAGATAGGTCTAGTCATACTGGGCAATGTTTGGTGCTGTGCTTGGTAAGCTATGAGCCTCCTCAAACAGCTGATCATCAGGAGTCCCAAATGTCAGACCCCCAACGATCCTATCGGCATCTGCCTCTGCTTCCACAGCAGATGACTACTGCACGTGCACCCAACGTCATGAGAGTCTACTCTTCGGGTGGAGGATGACAGCATCGGCGGATGCACAGTAGTTATCTTCTGGGAAAGCAGAGGCAGATACACTGCACATGAACCAATAGTGTAGACTACGGCTCAGGCTCGAGATGCCTGGCCTTGTCAATGAAGAGGAAAAGGAGCAAGGTCTAAGGTGAGCAGATGAGCTTTGGTGCTCCGAGACTTTGGTCCAGCCCTTGGTGCACTGAGGAACTAATTTACATATTCATAAAAAGTTAATTTTCACACGAACGGTACAACGGTGGAATGTAAATGAGTTGTGGTTCTACTCAGCCAGATCAACCCTACGATTTGTTATGACTGATGTAACAGGGTTGATCCTGCTGACAGATGGTCTTTAATGATTGTGTAGGACTGTGGCGAGCAGTGATCATCTCTGGCATTGAATTACTAAGGGAGAATAGTATATAAATACCATATATCTGGTTTACGACTCCTCCGTTTTAAGAACATGCACAATTTCCCTAGTTCCTTAGGGATTTAAGCTCCGGTTGCTTTTTCTTTTAAAAAATAAATAATGTAAGTCTGCCGCCGTATTCCCCTTTCTTTGCAAATGCGAGACCTGAGCCGGCATTCCCTTCCCGCAAGAAAATCCAGGCGCAGATAACAGCCCTTATTACAGAACCAAAGAGCACAGCTTCTGTTGATGGAACCTCATAATGAGTAATTAAGCTACTTTCCAGGAGTCAGGCTTGTCACATTGTGAAATGGATCCTCGCTCTCCCTGGTGGATGCAGTTGAGGAATGGCAAGGTGATAAAGGGAGGAATAACACAATTGCTTCACAAAGATCTTTTTCATGTACTGCGGCTCCTAGGCCTCTCCACAGGGCCCAATTTAGAAGGCTTTTTTCCCTTCTCTCTCTTCTCCTCTCGATGCCTTTGTAGTCCGCAGTCCAAACACCACGTATTTACTTTATGCATAGATGTTGATACAGAGGCCCCGACAGTCCGATCCTAATTATTCTCAATGTGATACTGACCTCCTCGTGGACGCCCTGCAAGAAAAATGTGTGACTGAGACTAATGATTTCATGCGGGATCCTTTTAAAGGGAGTCTGTCACAAGAAATTCTCTGATAAACCAGGCACAATGCCTTGTAGGGCTAGCTCAGCTGACTGTAATGTTACCGCTCACTTAGAGATCCGTTGTTTCATTCTGGAGAAACAGTACTTAATCCATATGCAAATGAGCAGTTAAGTGCACGGAGGGAAGGCCAGAGTCACTCTGTGCACCATTGCTCCTCTCTCAGACTCTCCTGTCCCTTGTTGATTGACAGGGCAGGTAAGATGGCTATGAAGGAATCTGGCCCTGCCGATCCAGAAGGAGATGGTGGCTTGATGAGGAAGCAGGAGGAACAAGGTTGCACAGGGCTAAGCCTGCTAGTACCAGATCCCTTTCCCTACCCCAAGGAATCCATGTCCAAACACAGGAGACCAGAATCTCCTCTTGTTTCCTCTCCCACCTCCATCCCGCTCCTTGTTGATTGACAGGGCAAAAAGACTATGAAGGAATCTGGCCCTGTTGATCTAGAAGGAGAAGGACAGGCTGGCAAAGGAAGCAGGAGGAACAAGGGTGCACAGTTGCACGGGGAAGGGAGTCTAGTCATAGACTCCCTTCCCCAACCCAGGGAATCTATGACCAAGCACAGGAGACCAGAATCTCCTCTTGTATCCTCTCCCATCTCCATCCGGCTCCTTGTTGATTGACAGGGCAGGCAAGATGGCTATGAAAGAATCTGGCCCTGTTGATCTATAAGGAGAAGGACAGGCTGGCAGAAGAAGTAGGAAGAGAAAGGGTATACAGGGTTAACCCTAGACCCCCTTCTCCGCCCCAAGGAATCCATGACCCAGCACTGGTGACCAGAGCCTAGAAGTTTAACTTGACACTTCCGGGCCCCAATTCAAAATATAAGCCAGGGCCCCCACCATTAATAATACTGGTGAATTCCTATATGACACAGAGGCAACCGGACCCTTCATGCACCAGGGCAAATACAACCTTTGCACCCCCTGACATAAGACATCTGCACTGTTTACATGTGACTGGTTTACTCAGTCACCATTTACAATAAAAAAATCATGCCCACTGCAATAAATTTTAACTTTTTGAGGGTGTCCATGCATGGTGGCCCAGCTGCAGGATGCACATATAGATTACCACTAATTGGTGGGATGCCCCTGTACTTGCCATTTTAAACTATATAATCCGCATGCATGCGGCCAGGTGATACAACGTTCAGGCACCATAAAGACCAGTTGTCCAATACATAGATTGACAGACTGACCTTTTGGTTTTGTTTATGCTACAAGCCCCTGAGCAGCCAGTGCAGAGAATAGGAGTGGTAGTGGCCCTGATGAAGTGTTGTGTCACCGTGTACTCTCTGGGGTTTGATGCAGTTGAAATTTAGTTTTTAAGAATTAGGCCAGAAGTGAACATATAACAGTCTTGTTTCCTAAGTCCAAAGTATAACTTCTGGTACATTCAATAACAGCAGATTCCAAGTGCAATTCTCTGGTACCAGTAAGGAATATGGAGACAGGTTGGATGGCTGCAGTTTAGCACTTGTAAGTGTTGATGTCCACTATCAGGTCCAGATGTTAGATTTCTAACTGGCCTAGGGGTGCTGGATGTTTCGGATGTAGTCCCTCACCTTCCAGCAGTTTCTTTGATGCAGGTGTTAGCTTGTCACTCTGCTTTTCAACTTCTCAAGAGTTTATTTGAGGACATGTTTAATGGTTCCCTCTAAAGAATCGTCTGCAGGAGCTCAGGCTTGTGCTTCCTCTTCTCTATTACACTACTCTGGAACTCCGCCTTTTGGCAGGAAGCAGGACCAGCCCACTCCTACCAAGAGGGGAGGAACAGGACGGTCAGCCATGTCCTTTGCCAACCATTACTTTACCAGTAGAAACAGCCAAAACATACAATATAATATACAATACAAAACTATATACAATAATTGCAGATACCTCCAGGTCTGGGGTACTACACTTATACCCAGCAATAATTCTGAAGGAGCATAGCTGCAGTGTAAAGAATAGGATTGACTCTGAGCAGGAGCTTTAGCTTCTAACTTGAGCTGGAGTTATTGCTAACTTTCTGAAATGATTAAGCACTGTACGGTATAATTCATCCTGTGTTGGGTACATATGGGATATCTGTGTCCTGTCCGGTGGAGTAGTAGTACGCTATGCAAAATGAGGACTTCATCTACTTTCAAAATCCCCAGGAACACGATTTAGAGGCAGGACAGATCTCATGGCCATTCATTCATGTATACCTACACAGTTCCAGAGATCCCCTTTCACTTGTTGAGGAAATAGGCAGATGCTAACATTTTATTCACTCTAGTCGTCCTTTAAAATGTACATCTAGATTGGTGTCGGGTTTCCAGACGATGAAGTAATTGCTGCTCTGTGAGCCAGGTCGTCCAGATGGAGAGACCCTCTTTATAAGGACTCTTCAAAGGGTATAATCTGTGGGGAGGTTTAGCAGAAAGCGATCCGTTTCCCTGCAGCGCCACCACAGGGATGACCATAATCCCATGTGGATCCCTCCATAAGGTCCAGGATCCCTCCCTACTATTAACCTTGTGGTATTTTGCTTTTAAAATTATTTGAGTTAACACCAAATTGGTGGATGGATCAAATATGGCCGCTGGATTATTGCATCAACACTGTCCCTAGCGCATGAGCGCGTGCCACGTCTCTCCCTATGCTCAGCTCTCAGGACAATGGCGGAGACGGCGCGGGGTGAGGCATTTGTAGAGCTGTGACTTCACAGGGGACGGCTATCTACGGATTGGCTGGCTTCACGGCATTATATCTGATCTTGCGATCCCGGGCTTCTTACTTTCACTTTTTAACACATGCAGCCGCCGTTTTAGGAAAACTTGATTCGTTACCATGAAGCGCGAGGAAAGTCGTGAATAGAAGTTTTCCTAAACTTCGGACCAAAATCCGCTTACAATGCTTTGCTTCGCTCAGCACTACTATCTATCATCATATAGTCCTAAACAGCATGTAGAAGGGATCACAGCACTGGAGGGATGTGAAAAAAGTAGTCGATTTATTCCTTTGTATCCATAAAAACGTAACATTTCAGCTCCCACTTGGACCTTTTCTTAGCAGCAATTTAAATAGACTGAGTGCTATGATCCCTTCTGCATTCTATATCTATCTATCTCGTATCTCATATCTATCTGTCTATCCATCCATTATCTGTCTATCTATCTATGTATCTTTTTGTCTGTCTATCCACCCATTATCTATCTATTATCTATCTATCTACCCATTATCTATCTATTATCTATCATCTATCTATCTATCTATCTATCTATCTATCTATCTATCTATTATCTATCTATCTATCTATCTATTATCTATCTATTATCTATCTATCTATTATCTATCTATCTACCCATTATCTATCTATTATCTATCATCTATCTATCTATCTATCTATCTATCTATCTATCTATTATCTATCTATCTATCTATCTATTATCTATCTATCTATCATCTATCTAGCTATCTATTATGTGTCTATCTATCTATCTATCTATCTATCTATCTATGTATCTATCTATCTATCTATTATCTATCTATCATCTATCTATCTATCTATCTATTATGTGTCTATCTATCTATCTATCTATCTATCTATAACATAATACGCCATATTCCCTCACCTCACTCCCTGTCTCAGATCTTCCCTATTCAGTAAAGTTAAGTAATGCTCTAATTGTAATTCTAGGTGCATTCCCTTTAATGTCAACATTTCAGGAGCCTTGTGCAGATAAATTGCGCGCGCCGCGCTGAAAGCCACAACATATGTCACCATGCAGCGGTATCAGCTCGCTTAAGACTTTAAACCATTGTGACAACAAGCTCAGAGGCTCGGTGTTGTCACTTTCCTCCAGCCGCAGATATTCACTTGCCGTTCCTTATTTTCCACTGGTAATGAGTACAATTTATATGTGAGCCTGGCATCCAGCAATTAACTTCTGAGGTAAGTTCTGAGCTTTCTAAATAGACCTGTCAGAGTGCAGCAGCCCCCTGCTCCAGCGCAGTACATGTGCGCTCACCAAACACGGCTCCGGCAATTAAACATCAAAACTCAGTCTCTCTTCAGTTCCCGGGAAGATTTACAGTATGTGAGTTCATTTTCATATTGTGTTCCTGTGTCTATGTGTCTTTAGACGTGCACTGACAGATCCCCACGGTGAGCAGACTAGAGTTATCAATTATATGGTTAGCTGTGCGGTGCATTGTGCGCCCGGCGACTCCCGAGAATCCCTGACAGATACGAGGAGAGAGAAATAGGAAGTGAATGGTTTTTTTTTTGGATTCTGTTTGCTGCATTCAGATAAAGAAGCAGTTTAATAAAAATCACTGCTGAGCAGAATTGTTTCTGAATCTGACAAGAAGTGTTTAAACTTTCTCTTTGCAGTCCTTGTCATTTCAGGCTGACTGAGGGGTCGTAGGAGTATACTCAGGGGGACCCTTATTTTGTCTAATAGGGCAATACCTTTATACTGCAGCTTTTAAGGAACACAAAGGGTACAATCCATGTGGCATGCTGTAGCAAATTTATATGTTGGGTCACGCCTCTAACCCCACAGAGTAATAGTACCCTTCTTTTTGTATCACACGGTGGTAATGCCTTCTTAGTTCTCGCCACACAGTATAATACCCTCTTAAATCTGCCCATACAGTATAGTGCCCCTTTAGTGCCCCCACAGACCATCATGCCCCATAGTTCCCACCACACAGTATAATGCTGTCATGCAAGACAATTTTGCCACAGACCGGGAGATGGGGGGTAGAGTTTTGGTCTTGAATCACGCTCATAACAAAACACCATAAAATGCATATCACAGAAGACGTGGCCAACATTACCATTAATAACACTGTCTAAAGGCCAAATAATACCGCTGCACCGTGACCATACCCATGTAGGTCCCAGTCATTTACAATTTTGTTTAGGCCCCCTTGGACAAAAGGTGGATTTACACGAGTAGATGATCAGGCAGATTATCAGGAATGAACGTTCCTGCAAATGCTCGTTTCCGACAATCTGCCTGTGTTAGGCCCCTTTCACACCAGCGAGTTTTCGACGCTGATGCAATGTGTGACGTGAATGCATAGCACCTGTGCTGGATCCGGACCCATTCATTTCATTGGGTCTCTGTACATGAGCATTTTTATTTCACGCATTAGTTCCGCGTTGTGTGTAAAACGCAGCATTTTATATATTGTTCGGCTGGATCTGGTGCAGTTGGGAGGCCTGCTATAGAGATGGCCCATGTGACTTCCATGGATCCCCTCTGCTAATGGGTGAGGAGAAACAGTGCAGGAACCCAGAGGAACGCATTATCAAACAAGGGGGTGAGGAACTTCTACAAGGGTCACGGAAACAAAACCTTGCACCATAACATGGCACCCTCTCTTCTATGTGTGCCACTGCTTCAGGCTGGTTTACTGGTCCCTAACCAAATCACGATCTATGTTGTCCATGATCACCTATAGTAAGCCAATTTGTATTTTTATTTTCCACTACGGGTTCCGTTACAATACACTGGCAAAATTTGCCTCATATTCTAAGGTATAGCACAAGGACTACCGCAACAAGCTGTTGAGTTCAATATTCTTTTCATCAATTTAGCCATTGTATCAGCCCTGGGATCGAGTTCCTTTCTTTTAAGAATTCCAAACACATTGTCTACATCTCAGTTTTTGGGTCTCCAAGTCTAGGTGGAAAGCGTCCAAGTGTCAAATAAACCCGAGGCCAGGACTCTGCGTATTTTCTTACTAGTGAAATGAACACCACAACCTACTGTATTCTTGAAATATTTTCTTTCCCAGATATCAAGGTCAATCCTTCGTGTAGCCACAGGACAGACTCTATCTTTTATGATATACTCAGTGACCCGTCAAGCTCGATGGATGCTAAGTCCATCTGCATCTATGACTTCAGAGAACATATGGGTTAGAACAGTGTTGTAAAACAGTTCCTTTAGGGTGGGGTTCTCTATTTTAGAAAAAGAGTTTTCAGGTACCCTATTAGGACATTCTGGAGTAGTAGAGCAGGACTCTCATTCAGCACAGAACAAATTCTATCGGCATACAGTCTGGAGGACTCAACCTATGCCTGCCCATGCCTATTGATATGAATGAATTTAATACTTAAAGGCTATGTACACCTTTGGGGGCAATTTTTTTTTTAAATTATTATTGCATTGTACTTATTTTGAGCTAAATCATTTTTTCAATTGGTCTTTATTAGAAAAAATATGTAACCCTTTTTTCTGTACAGAGCCAAGATGCTCTAGTAGCACCTTTTGGATTTTCTGTCTTTTCTGTAAGACCAGGAGCTGATGGGATCCTTATCTCTGCTCTATGACATGATAAACACTCATCAAAGCTCAATCCTTATCTTACTGATAAGAATGTGGCTTAACTACTTGATTATGACATCTTAGTAGCTTAGAGATAAGGTTTATTATTTGACCGGCTCAAAGTGAAAGTACCAGTCACGCAGTTAGAAAAACATTTAACCCTTTGTGACAGAACAGCTCAATATTTTTAATAAAGGCCAATTGAAAATATTAATTTTGGCCAAAAATAAATAAAATACAATCATAAACAAAAATTGACACTGAATGTGTACATAGCCTTCAGTTTCTCCTGCAGTGGTTCTTTAGAGGAATTGAATACTTGCTGTCAGGGTCCCCAGCAGATTACTGATGATTGGTGAGGGTCCCAGCGCAAGGACCCACTCTGTGATCAGCTTCAGGGGACCCTTCAAACAAAACTGGATTGACCAAAATTGTCCTAGTTGATATAAGTTACTGCAAGACCAGTTTGCAGACATTTGCTTTACACCAGGCAGCCATACATTATTAAGCGAAGTCTGAAAAGTATATATTAAAGGGGTTTCCAGGACTCAGATATTGATGACCTATCCTCAGGATAAGTCATCAATATCAGATCAGTGGGAGTCCAACACTTGGAAACCCTCACTGATCAGCTCAGCTGTGTCAGCCTCCACCAGTGGAGCTGGATGCAGATAGGTCTGTACAGGGTAGTGGCCGCTGCCCCAAACAACTGATCATGGGGATGCTGGGTGTCAAACCCCAACCTCTCTGATACTGATCACCTATTCTGAGGATACAGTAGGTCATCAATATGTGTAGCCCGGAAAACCTGTTTAACTTCTGCAGAGAAAGTAGTGAGCATGCTTTGTGTCTGATACAGTATTTGGGAGAGAGAGGACGTACTGGGCTGTCCCCATCACCTGTTGCAGTTTGTTTTCATAATATATGGCACATAACAGGCACATCAATAAATTTGCTTTTTACTGTTTCAGTGCTGTTTTCCTCATTTATCTCTTGTGAGACAGTGATTGGAAAAGTAGTAGAAAATCGTTATATTTCGCCTAGGTTTCTTTTGTATACAATGTACTAGGCTACAGGAAGTGGATATCTCTTTTGCTGTTGAAGTCTGCTAGAACAACAAAAAGGACAATGTAAGTTTACGTTGAGTTGTGTCATGTGGCCGGTAGTAGGCCGCCCATATTGAAAGGGTGATCTGGTGTTTAGTTAGTGCTCAGCCGAGCAGGAATTTATTTTGTGTTTTTGCCTGAACGTAAAGGTCTTATATTTTTTTTCTTGTGGATGAAAATAAAGAAAACCGGCAAATCCCTGTGTGAACTGAGCCATTGTGTCATTGTCTCTGACTGCTGTGCCTACCACTATTGAGCTGACCCCCACATATGGTGGAGGATGCGGGCACTCCGATCCAAAATGCAGTCTTAAAGAGACAGACACCTAAAGAGTTTTTGCACGGAGCTGCCAGTTCACTTCAAGGCTGGTGTAATGGAGGACTTTGGCAAACAGCTTGGACAGGCGATTCTTCAACAGCAATGGTGAAAAACAGTCTGTTCAACCAGTTCCCCACACACACATGCTCATAGTGCAGACCTTTATAGCCCAGACATGAGCTGAGCTCCATCGCCTGGCTGAGAGCTCTATAGTGTTGATTGCGAATATTCTAATCACGAATAATTTTTTTGCGAATATTGGCACTTCAAGAATTAGCGAATATCTAGATTATAGTGCTATATCTTCGTAATCGCGAATATTATAGATTTTTTTTCATAAGTACCCATGATCCCTCACTGCTTCTTGCTTGTGGGCCAATGGGAAGGCTGCAATATCTTTGACCTTAGGAATAGTGTTGATCGCGAATTTTAGTATCGCAAACTTTCCGATTGCCAATTTTTGCAATCAAGAAAATAATGACGAATTCTCAAATTCGTGACTATATGATGAATTTTCACCCAAATATTCGCGAAATATTGCGAATTCGAATTTTGCCCCTACCGCTCATCACTGGAGCTCTATAGGAAACTTGTTCTGGACGGGAAGGAAATGAGGAGCCCCACTACCAACCAGCTCCTCATTCCATAAAAATCCAGGTCCGAAAACACCATTTCCCAAAGTTCTCAGCAAACAATGTTTTGCTAAGGCAAGCCATCTTTCCTGGATTTCTAATATCTCACCCAGCTTTCCTAGTTGAGATATCCACTTCCTGTAGCCTTGTACATTGTATATGAAAGAAACCTAGGCGAAATATAACGATTTTCTACTACTTTTCCAGTCACTGTCTCACATTCTTAACTAGCAGGATGACCCGGCTTCGCACGGTTATATTTCGACTATTTCTTTTAATGTTTCAGTGTGAGGTTGAAAGATATCCAAACAGTTCCCCATAACAGTGATCTCTTCCCCTTTATAGTGACCTTAACAGCCGCGTTAACATTAACCTGCACAGGGCCCCTCTCCTATGAGTGACCCCCACTGCATCATGCTCCCTTAATATAAGACCTTCAAAGTGAAGACAGTGAAGTTAAAGAGGACCTTTCATGCGATTTTATTAAGGGAGATATATACCTGTATTTGCAGGGTACTCCCCACTGATGTGCCACCCTGCTTGATTTTTTTAAAATATGCCTCATATGCCCCCGTGTGCCCCGCCGGATTTCTCCCGCTCAGTATGCTAATACTGAGCATCGGAGCAATGAGGAGGAGACTGAGACTTTCTCCGTGGGCGTCTCCTTCTCCCCTGGCTGTAGCGTTGTCCAATCGCAGCGCAGAGCGTCACAGCCAGGGAGAAAAAGGAGACGCCCACAGAGAAAAACTCAGTCTCCTCCTCATTGCTCCGATGCTCCGTATTAGCATACTGAGCAGGAGAAATCTGGCGGGGCATAGAAGTCATATTTAAAAATCAAGCAGGGTCGCAGCATCAGCGGGGGGTACCCCGCAAATACAGGTATATATCTCTCTTAATAAAATCACATAAAAAGGTCCTCTTTAAATGGGAGTGAAGAAAAATGTCTGCCTTGTTATGGAAACCTGGTGTAAAACTGTGTGTATGTGGAGACTAAGGGCCTGCAAGCTTCTATTGGATGATAAGGGACATGTGACCGTGTGTATGGCAGTTGGGATATGAGTGAAAGACCTGCAGGCCTCTATTGGCTAGTGCAGGTAATGTGATAGTGCCATATTTGCATATTTTGGGAATATCTCAGGAACGGTACGTGCTAGAGAGTTGAGACCCGGTCTAAAACCTTCCCGGACACCTGATGTACCTGTGTGCCAAATTTGGTGCAGATCGGTCCAGTCAATTGGCCGTGCAAAGAACAGACGAACAGACAGAAACTCATTTTTATATAGATAAGAGATAAACCTAAGGGTGTATACACATTTTAAGATGCAAATCCTTTAATTGCCAATTATAATTCTGTTTCTGCTGGTATAACCCTGTGGTGCTTCTTAATATAAACAACTATTATACTGTTGGCAATAATAAAATAACAAATCTACTTTCAAACTAATAGTTTGGCAACGATATGTTGGCAAATGATGGATTATTGTAATGTTGATACGGCCTCGTGGCTTCAGATTATAGAATAAGTCTGTACATGATTGTGAGAAATGGACCACAATTCTCATAACTTTTATTATCAGTGTACGTTTTATACCTGGCGTGTGATCCCATATATGTTCATGCCATTCTGTGATTGCACGTGCCGTCCCGTCCGGGCCTGCAGGTGGAATACGCACTGACCTTGGAGGATATCAGTCTATCACCTGAATGTTAAAAAACTGCAAGAGGTAGTAAAGGTGGTTCCTGGAAATGCAGACCCTCAGGCAGCATGGAACCTCGCCCAGCAGGGGTCCAGAAGCTTTTCAAATACAGTGCCAGAGGATGAAGAAAATATCTCATAAAGCAATAACTCATCTCTGGTACAACTCACGTATTAATAATTGTGATCATTGCACGTGGGTATCGTAGGGGGTCTAAACATCCCATCCCTGACAGCCAGAATTACATAACCAGTATCTCACCTTCTGGGAGAACCACACCGGTCATGTGTGGTATCAAAATGATCAGCCAGATATAATATATATTATTAAAACATGTCGGTCCCAAATATCCATTAGTGTGGACGGAAAGCCAGGTTTTAATAATAATTTATATCTGCCAGCGGAGTAAGAGAGGTGGAGCAGGCACAGGTCATGAGGGCCATCCCAGAAGGCTGGGACAGAATAGGAGGGAGACTCCTCTCAGCTCCACCCTCTGCCGAATGGGGATATAAATGAACTATTAGGAACATTTCTTGGACACAATTTGGGGATCCGATCAACATTGGGTTGTGTTCCACTTTCCTCCTGTCCCTGGAAAAAACAGAAGGAACTCTGACCACACAATTTGAGTAAGAACCTTTCTGATTTTTATCCTTTGATTTTTATACTGTTTTGTGCACGTTTATGTATGTCTTATTTCTTTTAACTTTTTGTAACTAAGTACTGTACCTTTTTAGTACATTAAAGCACATCTTTAAAGGTTTTGCCTTGTGCCCTGAACGAGCCCAGTAACCTCCATTTTTTTTCTTAAGTGTATGAGTGCGGTTTGCATTACCGTGTATTTGCTATACGTGTGGCCTGTTCTACTGTGAGCCTGCTTGTGAGTGAGGCGCTGTGAGCCCTTAATTAATCAGTGTATTGAGTTAAATGTCATAGATGGTGGCAGCGTGTTGGGGTGCATGAGAGGCTCAATCTGAGGCCTGTGTGTAGGGGCATGAGAGATTGAATGCGTTAAATAGATCGACCCTTGGCAATCACACCCGGGTCACGTGGCAAGGCGGTTCCCATACGTGACAATGATAAATCCCAAACTTTAGTGTACTCACTCCAAAGTATGTCACCAGCTCAAGTTCTTATTAAAGGGGTTGTCCAGGTCCAGAATTGAACCAAGACATAACGCCTTCTTCACCAATTCAACCACCATTTCATGCTCCAATCCTCCCGCTTGCCCTGCGCTGTATAGCAGCAAGAGCTTTTTGTTCAAATCTGGTGACATACCGGCCCTCTGATGGGCATGCTAGGCGGAGGTTTCTGCCTAGCAGTGAGCCGGTGACGTCACCTGCTCTAATGGGTGGTCATTAGCGCTGCCCTAGCCTTTAAAACAGCCTAGAACAGCGCTAAAGACCACCCATTAGTGCCGTTGACGTCACCAGGAACATTGCTAGGTTGAAACCTCCGCCTAGCAGTGTGTCAATGTAAACAAAATAGCCCTAACCCTGTGCGATGCAACACAGGACAAGATGGAGCATGCTCCACTCAAAGGGTCTGAATGGGTGAAGGAGGAGTTATGTCCGGGTTCAGCTCTGAACCCAGACAACCCCTTTAACGCTCTTATAAGGTACAGAAAACTCAAGACCTGATCTCAGGATCCTCCAATGAAACATATCCTAAAGATATATGATATATGATAAACCTTTTTTCATGGGAAATGTTTTTTAAAATGCTGTGGTAAATATACAGCATGTCTCAAAAGTAGGGAAACATCCATATATAATAAAATATTTTGGCAGGCAGTCATCCCATGTTAGATACAAGCTTTGGGGTAAGGGGGAGAAATGTTAGTCCATGTCACCAACATGGTGGCCGTCTTGGATTGAACCTCAGTTTTTCCAGTTTGAAAGTAGGTGTGTGACACATCGAACTGGTAGTGAATGTCATAAAACAGGAACAGAATTAATCAGTGCGTCCTGCATGGTAGAACAAAACTTAGGTGAACATAGTCATAATTAAAGGGAAAGTCAGGCAGGCATAGCAGCATTCTATAAACCAATTGTGGATGATCTATATACAAACTAATACCTTATCTAATATACAATCAGAGGTCCATAACAGATATATTTCTTTATCCAAAAATGATCTAGGCCCATCCACCAACAGCAAGTTGACCTCGATACTTATGGCTACCTAACTCAAGGAGATGAACCCATAAAAAACTGATTGCTACCATTATTACCTCTCAGAGTGAACAGGCAGTGACCTGTTGGTAGACTTTCCCCAGAATAAAAACAGTGGTGTGCTTCATGGTTACAGCTTGATTCGTTCTCGTGGTAAAAAAAGATATTTTTCGTGAAGGATGACAACAGTAAATTGGCAGCAGTACCTGTTCCTTGAAAATTGGCAAGAAGTATAGCAACTGCGAGTGGATGGGAGGCTTGGTTGGAGTGGCATTAGTTGAAATCTTGTGGGATGACACATGTGCTTTGTTCACTGGAAATCAGGAGGATCTCAACACGTTCTTCTTGGGAAAACCCATCCTTCATAACACCTGTATGCAATAAAAATCAGTGTTGTAACATGAGAATGAATAAAGTTAGGTCAACATGCCATGCCTTTGTTTTTCTGATGAAATTTTCTACCGGTTTGATGTGTCCCACACCTATCTCCCTATATAAAAAAACTGAAGTTGGATCCAAGATGGTGGCATTCAAGACACCACCATGTTGGTTACATAGCCTAAGCGGTTTCTCCTTTCCCCCACAGCTTGTATCCAAAACTGGATCACTGCTTTCATTTTATATGGATGTTTCCTTACGTTTGAGACACCTTGCACATCAACACTGAACCAGGTTGTAGATTTAAGACACAAGGAGAGGTTCTGGGGCCAACTGGGTCATACTAAGTCTCAAGGCTCCATAGCTGTTGCATGTAAACTCTTCTTATGGTTAAGGCTTGACAACTCAAGATTCCACTTTCTACATAAAATATGACCACTACTTCATCTGGTTCCTGAAGGGGAAAAAAAAAATCTTTCTTTCCCAGCAAAGTTGGCTATTTCATCTCTTCCTGTTCGCGATTCCTACATGTAATCTTTTTTTCATATAAATGCATAAGTGCCCCTTATTTTGGTTTGGAAATGTATCTTTTGTGTGAAACTGATGTGTTTAAATTACAAAGTTCACATGCCGCGTGTCTGATAATTGCAGCAAGATACTGGAGCC
Organism: Bufo bufo; assembly: GCF_905171765.1. NCBI lineage: Eukaryota > Metazoa > Chordata > Amphibia > Anura > Bufonidae > Bufo > Bufo bufo. The sequence continues at coordinate 119,893,135 of NC_053398.1, read as the reverse complement.
AGAGCCACGGATTCTGCTAACAAAGAGAAAATGAAGTCAAGGCTACTCGCGGCAACACCGGAGGATAACAGGCCCGAGATCCTCCTGGCTTTTTTTTTTCCTCTCACCATGAGGAGGTGGGGGAGAGATTTCCGAAAAACCACTCTTGCTTCTTTTTTTTTTTTTTTTATAATTAAAAAGGGAATCTCGGATGTCTTGTATCTTGAATATTTACAATAAAACCTTCAAATGCTTGTCAAGTGGGGGGATGTGTCATTAGCAAGACGCCTTTGCCGGGGCCTGAGCCTCTTCTCCCGGACATGACAGTGCACCCAGATTACAGAAGAGTAATTATAGTTCAGCAAGGCTGCCAGGTGTGATAAATGAGTAATCAGCACACAGGAGCCCCAGTCCTCAAAGGACGACTATTAGAGTGTTATCAGCTGCAGGCCCGGCTGTACTGCTGCCGCGCACAGAGACAGGCCTGGCCCCAGAGTTGTTAGATTCAACGCAGACGCCTGCAAGATTTCAACTGCCTTTAGTTTTGTCGTTGGCTTCTTTGTGCCTCTGCAACATGACGGAAAAAAAATTCTCTATCTTTGGCTTTCGTTTGGCCGCTGTGTTTCTGTTTGTGTCTTCTAGCCAACGAAATGTTGGAAAACAATGGTTATTTAGGTCCTTCAAGCCCATATTTTTTTCATTTACCTACAGAAATGTGATTGGGTTTAGTGCATTCCTTGCAGAAACCATATATTAAGGAAACATCAGCAGTTAATTCAAGATAGGAGATACATGGAGCCCCCACCAATCACTAGAATTTTGTGGATAGGTTATTATTGCTATTTTATTTTTTATGTGGCACCAACATGTTTTCAAATTAACCTATTACTATGTTCTTTGGAGTGTGGGGAGAAACCACAGTACCCCAGGGAAACATATAGAGACCATATAAACTCCCATGCAGATGTTGCTCTGTCAGACTCCAGCGTTGTGAGGGTAGGTTAACACAGAGGTTTTTAGAGTAGGTTTTGAGGCAGATTTGCATGCAGGTTTTTTAGCTAAAGCCAGAAGTGATTTTGAAAGAAATCAGAAGTATAAATTAAGGACTTAAAATTCTTCCTGCTGGATCGACTTCTGGCTTTGGCTGAGAAACCTCAAAGCAAATTTGCCTCAAAATCTACTCCAAAAATTTAAGTCTGAACCTACTCTTGGGCAACATGAAGATCATCATCTGTTGACCAAAGAACATCTAGGGCTCCTGAGGACCTGTCCTGTTTTGCTTTGTACCACGCCAAATTGATATTGATGAGCACTAAATATCTTCAAATTTTCCCTGTGGTGGCGATGCAGAGAAATTGAACACTTACTACCAGGTCTTCTTGCAGATTACAGCTGATCGCTGGGGGGGTCCCTCTTTATTATGTGTGTTCTGAACAGGGAGAGGGGAAAGCCACAGCCAGATACCCTTGGCAGCAGCTCATGTCCCCAAGAACACAAACATCAGGCAGTTGAAATGCAGGAGAGATTCAGAAGGCCCCCATGCATATTAGGTGGTTGGCCAATGTCATAGAAATTGCCATGTTTGGTCAGCTTAGCTGGTATCAGTTACCAAAAGTGAACAAGTCCTTTAAATTGGATTTCCCATTAGATAAACTATTAGCTTACTGGTAAGATAAGCCATAAATGTCTAACCATTAGAGATCTTTCTATGCTGTGTCTATAAGTGAGCAGGCAGGAGAGAAGAATTTCCACAAGTCTACACATGAAGTGTCACTATTAACTATTTCTAAATTGAAGTAGTGCTTAGTGCCTTATTTGCCAATCTTAATTTTAGGGACAGAAATTTGGCCTATTAGGTTGTTGAGTCAAAGGGCTGTGAATGTCTGCTGAGGAAGGCTCACCAAGGAAGTGCTCTGAACAGTGCCCAAACCTCTTCATTTTATGAATTGTAGGAATCCCAAAGGTTTGTGTAGAGTCCCATCAGCCAATAAATAAACATGTTCATGAAGTATGAAGAAACCCAACTACAAACCCAGAAATGCCATGCTCCTGATGTCCAGTATCAATGTGCTACAAGATAGATGTCAGCCACTCTAACTATATGCCATCATAATCCATAAAGATTTACTAGAATGCAGAAGATACATAACCACTGAGTAAGGATCTGAGGAAGTCAGACAAAAAAAAACCCCTCAAAGAGCAGCAATTGATTAATGAGATGGTCTGCTCTGCGCTGGAACAGTGGTCAGCATGTTGACTGCCAGGGCAGGCTTAGTTTATCCAAAGACAATGGTGGCCTATGATGTAGACACTAGATTTGGCCACAATGTTGGAGGAATGGTGCAAGCTGATTATCATGAAAGAGGTCCATTACTATGCCAGGCTCTAGTTAAGCTTTCTCTGATGACCATGAGATACGAAGCAGTCTGCATGTTAAAAGCCAACTGTGAAGGCTGCTGTGCAAGCTTTTGGCATAAAGCATGAGCTTCAATGTGTAGAGCAGCCAGCTGGGCAGGAAATTACAGAACACAGTAGGCAGATAGCATTGTACAAGGCGAAACAGAAGACATGGAGCACCAAGGGTATATTTGATGAAATGGTGCAAGAACATGCTGATCAATCAGATCTATCTTTCTGGTATAGGAACTGCTGTGTAGACAGCATATGGTTCCTTTAAAATAAAATAAAATTCTGTTGTGGATGGAAATCTGGATTGGCCTATCACTCCACTGAACTATTACTGGCCATGGTGGCCATACTGACCATACCCAATAAGTGGTCCATTAGCATAGCTAGCTATACATAGACATTCTTGGCTATGTGATTTGGTAAATTCTGCCCCCAATTCCCCCTCATTAACATGCATGTTCAGCTTAGCTGTTCATATTGATGTGTATGGACTATGGTGAAGAACTAATGTGTGTAGGAAGAGCTCATAAATGTATTCCCACAACTTCGTTAGTAGATCTAATGAACAGCGTATATAATCATTTTTATTTAAGAAGCTACTGAACATGAATGTCCTGAGGAGACACATGTATATTCTCTCTGCTTGATGTCTGATCAGTGGTTCCACGGGAATCTGATGTTGATTTGGTAAAGATGCCATAATTGGATTTTGAGTCTTGGTGACCTTGGAATTGTGTAGATGTTTTCTAACCTTTCTTCAAATACCCATTAATCAGGGTACAAATGCCCATTTAAAAGCTTTTAGCCTCTCCAGACAGTAATTGTGTTTTTTAGGGTATACCATCAAATGTCTGATCATTGAGATCAGCCTCGGCCACTTAAACTTTTCTCCGACCTAGTGCTTCCACTCCTTCCCATATTCTGTGTCTGGTGCTGTAACACAGGTCTCCATTTCAATTATACTTGCTAACTCTCCTGGAACATCCTGGACGTACCCAGCAAGAGGGGAGCCCTCCAAGATTCCCAGAAGAGTTGAGAAATCTCCTAGCCCCACAAAACCTTCCCAACAAGATGGGAGACATCCTTGACTTCTGGAAAAGTTGGCAAATCTTCAAGGCCCACAGAAGCCTCCCAGAAAGAGGGGAGACCTCATGGAAGAGTTGTCAAATCTCCTGGGCCCACAAAAGCTTCCCGGATAGAGGAGAGACTTCCCAGTGGACTCCTGGAAGAGTTGCCAAATTCCCTGGGCCAACAGAACCCTCCTGGAAAAGAGCACCCATTGTAGGTTTACTTGCGTGGTACTTGGGTACTGCTTTATCAGACTCAGTCCCAGCATCCAAATGTACATTCAGGGGGCACTGCTGCAGCTGTGTAGAGGGTTACGGCCTATGAAAAAGAGGATGTGGCAGAAGGTTGTCACATACAATTTAAATGATCAGTATGGGGCTGAGTTGTTGTTTCTAGCAGTGTTAAGTTGGGATTGGCACCATGTAAGACACAAGTCAAAGCAGGTGCTGCACTTTGCCTATAGACACTGTACCTTTGTTCTAGGAGTGCTTGGGGTTCCCAGTGGTAGCGCACATACTGATTAATATTATTTTAATTCAAGTCAGTGGCATACATAGAAATGGAGGGGAGAGGTCTACAGCACTGGACAACATAGGCCCGATGTTCAATTTTCCTCCGAACTCTTTCCGTTACCCTTGTGCCAATTCCCTACCTAGCAGTTCAGTTCCTCTTACAGGTTCATGCCACACAGTACCTATGGGGGTAAAACTGACCAGAGCATGGTCCCATGTCTCCAAGGGCTACATAGCAGCCACATGGTCTGACTATATTGATATTTTACTATACTCTATCTAATGCAATTAATTTCTAGTGCCTAAAATTTAGTATTCAACGTGTAGATCTGCTGCTAACAGCATGGCCTAATAGAAAATACTACCGATCATCGTCATCATTTGCGTTGTAGGTATAGATTTCCTAAGTCAAAAATTCCAAATTATTGGCAAGTGCAATATGAATAGTCTTGTTAATCCCACAGATCAGATTTCTCAGCTAAGGAATAAGCTTTTCTTGCTGATAACCTTGCAAGACATGATGTGACCCTAGTGGATGGAAGGACATTTTATAAAATAGTCTGTGGATAATTGCAAGTGAGACCTTCGGCTAGATTTATATAAAAAGTAAGCAGATGGGAATCAAAAAGCAGAGGGAAAAAAATCATTACAGAAAAATGCATGGAGAATGAGGGAAGGATTTTTTTTTTCTCCCCTTGCAACAGACCAAGAGCTCGCCTGTGTTCTGCACCATTTAGTGTTGCACAAACCTTCTGCATTAATGCTGTGAAACGATTATTGTAATGTAAGAAGAAGAGACAGATAAAAGCCTCTCCCTTCTGGTCATTGCAAGGGTAAACTGGGTGCGTAATGTTGGCTGCTAAACACTCCTAGGTCACAGAGTTTCCACCAGTCCTCTCGGGAATTGGACCTCTGGGAAATGAAGGAGACAGAGTCACGGGCAGCTGTTCCCGACTCCGTTCATGTAATTTTTGACTTTGTTACTCGGCGAGGAGGTCATAATATAGAACTCCGGAGAAATCCAATGCCTTGTCTCGGTGCAGAAATCTCCTTAGTCCCATTGCCTCGTGATCCGTGTCGAGTCTTGCAAGATTTAGCGGAGTTAAAAGCAATGAGATGTGAAATATCCAGTTAGATTAAATAAATGTACGGTTTTATTTGGAGATCTATATATAAACTCATTTTGTGGCTCTTACAAGACAATGCCCTTGACAGCTCTATGGTCAAAATAGACCCTGGTGCGATGGAAGGGTTACGTAAGAAAGTCATGTCAAGGCTTTGTATAATAGCGGTGTATAGAGTAAGTATTAATCACATTGATGCTCTTACTGACGGCAGAATTATGGATCTGATATCTAGGACGTCCAGATTGGTGATGGATAGAAGCGTGAAAATCATGTATTCAGCCTCTAGGGGCTGGACATACACTTTACTATGAGATATCAGCTTTATGGCGCTGCTCTCTGAGAGTTTAGGCCTTCTAGGCCAGGTGACGTCATGTTCTTCGCTCACAAGGCCTGGGCACAGCTCAGTCCCACTCAAGTAAATGGGGCTCAGCCACAATACCAAGCACAGACACTATAAAAGGGATGGCGCTGTTCTTGGTAAGATGCGAGCAGGCTGCGGCGCTCACCAGAGTCGGACCTTCATCAATCTCACATTGATGATCTATCCTGAGGACAGACCATCAGTATGAAAACCCTTTAGGAGTTTACATGGTGTTCTCTCAGAAGCCGGGGTTATGCAGGATCAGTTAATCATGGCTGCTTTCTTCCAAGAACAGCGCCCCACCTGTCCACAGGTTGTTTTAGAAACTAGCAAGTCTGACTAGAGCACGTTTCTATGGGTGACCACCACTAATAGCCACTGAAAAAAAGAGTGTTTGCGCCGAATGACAAACATTAATGGTAACCATTGCATTCACAAAAAGTTTCCACAGGGGGTTGGCCAGTGGGTAAATAAAATTTAAAAAAATCTATCCTCACCTCAAAGCAACACACTTAAAGGATTATTCCGGTAGGTAAAAGTTAACCCCTAACTACAGGATTGGGGATAACTAACAGACCAGTGGGGGAACTGCCGCTGGGACCCCCACGATCACGAGAACGGGATCCCTGTACACCCTGCAGGCCCCTTGCTGCTCCCCTAAAATGACCGGGACAGCCGGTCGCACATGTGCACGACCGCTCTTTTCATTTCTATGGGAGTTCTGGAAATAATGGAGCGTTGTACTCGCCTATCTCTGGAACTCCCATAGAAATGAGTAGAGTGGCCGCGCACATGTGCAACCAACTGCTCCGAACATTTTAGGGCAGCAGCAAGGGGCCTGTGAGTGGTTCTCATGATCGGTGGGGGTCCAAGCGGTAGGACCCCCCCACCAATCTGATAGTTATTCCCTATGCTGTGGATAGGGGATAGCTTGTACCTACCGGAATACCCCTTAAATTGTAGAACCTTTTCACCTTCCCATTGCAACATTGTACTGGGACCATCAGAGTACAAGATCTTGCTATTAGAGGTGTCCTCTGCGCTAATATGCATACATCAAAAATCTGTATGCAAACATCTGTAACAGAGTCCCGAACTATGGCAAATACAGTATATACAGTTGCAAGAAAAAGTATGTGAACCCTTTGGAATGATATGGATTTCTGCACAAATTGGTCATAAAATCTAATCTGATCTTCATCTAAGTCACAACAATAGACAATCACAGTCTGCTTAAACTAATAACACACAAAGAATTCACAGTATGAAAAAATATATATAGTGTAGGAATACAAACTGTATATCACTGAATAATTTTCCCACTAAAACCTAACTTTTAGTTATGAACATTTAAAATAGGTCCCACAAAGTATTTAGATAACTGCATATAAAAGATACAATGGACTTATGCAGAGTAGGGCTCAGGGTATATAAACAAAAATAAAGTGCACGGTTTTGGACTAGATAGTCCCCACTCACGGTTTGATGATTTTTCTGTTATGGAGATAACTCGTACCGCAGCAGGATGTAGATATTTGTGGTGGGGAGGTCCGCAGGAACAAAATAGATGGGTGTTCACTGCAAATATTATATAAAAGATGATGTCATCACCGGCTCTTCTTGTATAGGACAAATAGGAGATTGGGAAAGTAATATCCCTAGCCGACTAGTGAGGCCCTGCCTAAAAGCGGAGAGGTCTCCCGCCTATTTGCGGGAGAATCACCCCCAGGAGAGCGACCCCACTTATCGACGGCTATCCCTATTATCCTATCCCTGAAAGTGATTTTTCCCAATGTCAATGCAGCCAAAGAGAATAATAAAGTAATCCCAAATAATAACACACAAAGACTTAAATGTTACCATGATTTTATTGAACACACCATGTAAACATTCACAGTGCAGGTGGAAAAAGTATGTGAACCCCTAGACTAATGACATCTCCAGGAGCTAATTGGAGTGAGGTGTCAGCCAACTGGAGTCCAATCAATGAGATGAGATTGGAGGTGTTGGTTACAGCTGCCCTGCCCTATTAAAAACACACACCAGTTCTGGGTTTGCTTTTCACAAGAAGCATTGCCTGATGTGAATGATGCCTCGCACAAAAGAGTGTCAGCTAAAGACTTACAAAAGTCTCTGGCATATGCTAACATCCCTGTTAGCGAATCTACAAAACATAAAACACTAAACAAGAATGGATTTCATGGGAGGATACCACAGAGGAAGCCATTGCTTTCCAAAAAAAACATTGCTGCACGTTTACAGTTTGCACAAGAGCACCTGGATGTTCCACAGCAGTACTGGCAAAATATTCTGTGGACAGATGAAACCAAAGTTGAGTTGTTTGGGAGAAATACACAAAACTATGTGTGGAGAAAAAGAGGCACAGCACACCAACATCAAAACCTCATGCCAACTGTGAAGTATGGTGGTGGGGGCATCATGGTTTGGGGCTGCTTTGCTGCGTCAGGGCCTGGACGGATTGCTATCATTGAAGGAAAAATGAATTCCCAAGTTTATCAAGACATTTTGCAGGAGAACTTAAGGCCATCTGTCCACCAGCTGAAGCTCAACAGAAGATGGGTGTTGCAACAGGACAACGACCCAAAGCATAGAAGTAAATCAACAACAGAATGGCTTAAACAGAAGAAAATACGCCTTCTGGAGTGGCCCAGTCAGAGTCCTGACCTCAACCCGATTGAGATGCTGTGGCATGACCTCAAGAAAGCGATTCACACCAGACATCCCAAGAATATTGCTGAACTGAAACATTTCTGTAAAGAGGAATGGTCAAGAATTACTCCTGACCGTTGTGCACGTCTGATCTGCAACTACAGGAAACGTTTGGTTGAAGTTATTGCTGCCAAAGGAGGTTCAACCAGTTATTAAATCCAAGGGTTCACATACTTTTTCCACCTGCACTGTGAATGTTTACATGGTGTGTGCAATAAAAACATGGTAACATTTAATTCTTTCTGTGTTATTAGTTTAAGCAGACTGTGATTGTCTATTGTTGTGTCTTAGATGAAGATCAGATCACATTTTATGACCAATTTGTGCAGAAATCCATATCATTCCAAAGGGTTCACATACTTTTTCTTGCAACTGTATATATATATACGGTACTGGTCACACATTATAAGGGGCATGGGCAACTTTGGGTCCCCTCCACTCCAGGCCGGAGTAATCCTTTAAAGGGGACCTCTCACCTCTCCTGAGTTGTCAGTTTTAGTAACTACTTTCATTCCCCATGTAATAACATTTCTGGTATATCTATTCCTATGACTCTGTGTTCTGCCATTATTTTATTATTCCTGCTAGAAGTTCTAAATGAATTGCTAGTAAAGGTCCAGATGCCTGTAACCAATTGGGATGTGTCCTTGCACAGTCTGAGACTGTCCAATCAGTGCTGCTAGTGTCAGACTGTGCGGGGACACATCCTCAGTTGGTAACACCCAACTGAACCTTAATTGCAAACTGCTAGTAATTCATTCATAACTTCTAGGAGGAATAACAAAGGAATGGCACATCATAGAGTGATAAGAATAGATGCTGCAGTTATTACCGTACATGGGGAATGCTAGCTGTTACTAGAACAGACCTGTCAGGAGAACTGAGAGGTCCTCTTTAAGACTTCATAGGAGATATCCATCCAGTTTTGCTGGTTATTATTTCACTTTAGGGGAAAATGTTCTTTTTTTCCCTGAGAGAATGAAGCTTGTCGGGCATTAGCCGTGAATGATGACCCCGTCCTCTTAGTACATTCCACGGTGCCCACCGATGTGTGACTTATAAGAAATATCTAGAACTTCCAAGTTATAAAATGTTCTCAGAGCCGGTCTATCAAGAGATTGATATCTCCGCTGTAATGTATTGCCAATAGGAGACGGGTTGGTTGAAATTGAGTGTAACGGCAGAGACCTTTCACCTGCCTCCTCGAGGAAGAAGAACAAGGAGAGTCCGGCCTCCTCAGCAGCCGAGGCACTAAAAAAATCTAATTGAAGAAGTGACATTGCGGGGAGTTTTATGGAGAAATCTAAATTACACCTTCCAGGAGCATTCGCCATAGGTGTGGAAAGTAGAAGTGACATGGCCGCTCTTCATAAATCACTGGAAGATCTTTATTAACCCGCCAATTTTCTGTCTTTTACATTCACAAGGAAGAAAACATGGCTACAAATATACCAGAAAGGTATGTGCGCCTCGGGGGGATTAGAGAGAGATTGTGTGATCCTAAATAGGAGTATTTCAACATTATTCTGTATTTAGGCTTCTGTGGCAATCGAGTTGATTTATTAAAGACAAGCCTGTGAACTCCAGTCAGAGACGTGAAAGCCGAAAAGGCTCCTGAGAAAATACTTCTGGGTAACTTTTTCTTTCATTATTTAGAGAAATCATGAACTAAAGGTTTCGCCAAGGTGAACGCTATAAGAATACAAATCGAGACTTGTGCTTGATAGGATCCTTAGATTTAAAGGGGCTCGAAATCCACGTCTGGCTCTGCGGCTGAATCGATTGTTCCCGATTAGCAGCCACATTTTCTGGGATGACTATATATTATTTGTAACAGATATGCTAATGTGGTTGCTTACCTCATGTATATCTTCTTCGTGCTTTTTCTTTTTCAGTTTCGACTTTGTATGTAGCACTTCCTGTTGCTGTATCCAACCAAACCCATGATGCACTTCTCCTTCCTCTGCCACAGCTCCAGCTCCGCCCCTAACACCCAGCTAGTTACAAAGACACTCCCCTATCACTGACACGCCCATGTACATAACATCACAGAAAATAAGAAAGAGCTGCATGCAGGGGCGTAGATATAGGGGGTGCAGAGGTAGAAGTCGCCACTGGGCCCAGGAGCCTGCGGGGACCCAAAGACCCTTCTGCCACATAAGAAGACATCGGTATCATAGAAAGTGCATGGTGAACAAGTTACACCTCTGGTTGGAGGAAAGGGGTTAGGTCAAGAATTTGGCATGGGGGTGGGGTGCCATTTCAATTTTTGCCTCAGGCAGCGTGCTCCCCTGGCCACAAAGCACTGAGGGAAGGGGGGCCCAAGTTAAACTCTTGCAGCAGGGTCCATGAGCCTTTAGCTACGCCCCTGGCTGCATTGGACATGGTCATGAATGGGAGATAAGAGCAAAAAAAGTAAAAGAAATACATTACATTGCAGCGACCTTCATAAAGGATTATTATAAAGTATGTGATGCAAACTGGAAAACCCCTTTAAGCTGGGTAAAGACTGAGCTCAGTTTTCTTCAGGTGAATGACTAAAATAAAGTCCAAAAAGATGTCTGCTCTTTACACATATCTCTAGTCCTGATTACCACTAGAAACATTTAGGCTACAGCTAAATGTACCGAAAATGCTGTGGACAGCATCAAGGGGGATCTCCCAATTTTGGATTGCCCTTATATTAACCCCCTAGTGACCACCCATACGCCTTTTTACGGCAGTCACTAAGGGGCCTTAGGCTGGGCTGTTGCTTTTTTTTTACGGCGGCCCAGTCTAAACTCTGCACCGGTCCCCCGTGCAGCAGGGAGCGGGGACCCGGCTCTCACATAAGAGCCGCGGCACTGCTCTAACAGCCCGGACCGGCAGGAGTGCCGATCTGGGCTGTTTAACATTTTACATGGCGTAAAGTGCTGACAGAGGGAATAGACAGAGAGTCTCTCATCGGCACCCCACAAATTCCATCTCAGGGTGCCGATATGTGTGAAGGCTGCTTGAGGTCTGATGTAGGCCCCAGACCAGCCTTGAGTAATTTCTAGCAGGTTGCACCTCTCTGGCGCAGCCTGCTGGTCAATATCAGAATAGCATTGCCATTAAAATGCAATGCCCTATAGGGATATCTACTTGAAAGGCAGACATGTCATATAATAAGCTTCAGCTGCTACAGGGGAAATGTTTGGCTGGCCGCAACTCTCCCCAGCGATATGTGGACTGAATTGATTTTCCAATTGTATTCTATAGATCATTTTATAAGATATAAGATAATTTTTAAATAAGAGTCAGGATGCTTAAAAATATAAAAGACCAGTCCCGCAATGCTCCCTTTCTGATGCAGCCTGGGTCCCACCCCAGTCTCTGCTTCCTGGTCCCCCTCTACATGGAAATGTGACCACTCAACCAATCAGCTGCTGAGCAATTTATTGGCTGAGTGGTCACATTTCCTGTGTTGAGAAAAACCAGGAACTAGAGACCAGTGGTGGAACGGGAGTGGTGGGGATGTATAAGTTGAACTTCACTTCTTTTATTTATTTATTTTTTAAGCCTGACCCTTTGTTTTTTTGTACTGGCCAAAAAAAAACTCCTTAAATGTACCGCATTCAGTAGTGGATACATATTTTTACCGGTGTCTCCGCCTATATTTTCTACATGTTTGTTCTGTTTTTACATAAATTGCGAAATTTTCATCCAGACTCCTGGTTTCCGAAGTGACCTTGCTGTCACCACTTTCTATAAAAGGCACGTTGAGGGGTTTCCAGCAACTTCAGGGACGATCAGCAATATTTTTATCCTATCTCTGCTGCACCTGGGCCGGAGAGGATGTACAGAGCTAATTTGGCTGATTCTTTGCATTGAGCTTCGTATAGGTCAATACAACATCTGCTGGCCTCCATATGACTGCTCGTGGAACATCTTGTACTTCTTTTCAAGGAGTCCTTTCAGCTCTGTGTCTCTGACGTTTCCACCGGAATCTGCTCTCCATTTTGTCAACTGCACATAATACCGTACACCAGTTATGGCTGGGACAGATTTTCTCATTTTGGAATTAAGGGTACGGTCACATGGCATGCATTTTGACTCAGATTTTAAGGTTCCTGTTCACTGATAGTAAACAGAGATCTTTCAAGAGCCCAACCACTAAGTCTAATACATTTTTAATAAATAAAAAAAATAGACCCTAGAGGCAAGTGACTGGCTCCAAAGTCAGCTCCAAATGTTTTTTTTTTTTCTCTCTTGGATTTTTGAGGCCCAACATTAGTGTCTGAGCCTGGACCCACCAGAGGATCCTCTGATACTCTGGTGGGCCAGTCCGAAGCTGGATTTGAGGTTATTATAGTAATGCTACGGTAACGTTGTATAAGATTCTACTTTCAGGTCCACAGTGGCGGACTAGCAGCTGTAATATCACCATACTCCTGGAAATGTGCTGTGGATCTCTTTCGCTCATTAAATGGGATTTCTAGAAGTTCAGTATTGATGGCCTTGCATCAGGATAAGTCATCACACTTTCTAATCAGCTGTTTGAAGAGGCCAGGGTGCTGTGCATGGTATTGCAGTCTAGGCCCGTTCAAACAGCTAATCGGTAGAGGGTTCTGGTGGTTGGACCTCCACTGATCAGATATTGATGACCTCTCCTGAGGATAGACCAACCTTTTTAACACCATAAAATGTTATTTTTTCTGGATTATGAGGTAGTGGTCTATATTTAGGGTAGTCTATTAATTTGAAAGCTGTGGTAGTCTGACCTAGGAGATCCCACCAGTCGGCAGAACAAAGGGGTGGCATCACTTGATGGAATATTGTGATTGATTAACTGCAGGACTTGACTGAAATGGTTCATGGCTTTCAAGCTTTTTGATGGGTTTTCTGACAATTGCCCCCCCCCCCCGACCAATCCTTATACCAGCAACACCTCCAGTATTGTCTCCTGTCATTTAACTAATTAAGATATACAAATTCACACACAGCGCCCTACCATGTGAGTGCACTCTCAGGTCCAGTATTTCTGTTATGTTAAAGGAGTTGCTGGCCTTGGAGCCAACAAGCTATTTGGTCCGGACCTGTGCCCATGAGGCCACTGAACAATAATAAAGGAATACTCAATTGTCTGTGGTCCCTCTTCTGCTCCATTCCTAGGCGCTTCTTGTCCCCACAGGTCTAGGAAGCGTCCGGGTCCCGTGACTGCTGTGGTCAATCACAGACCTCAGCATTCACAGAGGCTTGAATGATACATCATGCTTTGACTTACCGTTCAAGCCGATGTGACCACTGAGGTCAGTGATTGGCTGCAGCGCTTAAGGGACGCAGCTGCTTCCTGGTTCTGCTGGGGTTGGAAGCAGCCACAAACCGAGCAGCGGCAGGACAGCAGACAGGTCAGTTTTTTTATGTTCAAGGGCATAGGCCTGTACCCAAGGGGGTGCCGGCTCCAAGGCCAGAAAAGTCCGTTAAGCAGACCATTCACATTTAATACATCCAGTTTGGCTCTTTGATTATCACAACCATAATTAGAAATATTTATAATAAAAACAGAGCTATAATAAGATCCGTCAACAGCTTATAGCTCGTCAATGGCAACAGTTATTTTTCTTTGAAGCACAGAGGCGAGCCCTGGTCACATTTTGTTTTAGGTATGTCTGGGGTAAACATCTGGAATATTCCCCAATGTATACTTTGTCATGTCCATAGGCCCCCATGCACCGAACATATAACTGTAACAGGAAAACGTAGGACAGTGGAATGACTCGTAGGTTTACAATGGGGTTATTCTTTTAAAAAATATGTATTTAAACTAAGAGAAAAGTAAAGAGAGGAGCAAATCTATATTAAAAATACAAAAAATAAAATTTTACGTTAAATGGGTTCTCCAGAACATTGGCTTTTGATGGCTTATCCTCAGGCCTCACTCACATGGTGGCATATTGGTCAGCACTTTCCATCAGTATTTGTAAGCCAAAACCAGGAGTGAAATCTACAAAGTATGATGGAAAGTTTTGCATTTCGTCAGTGTTATGGATCCGCTTCAGGTTTTTTTGCCGTGCAAATACTGGTACTTGTGCTGATATCAGCCAATCCAGAGACCTGTCTGTTGATGGCACTGTGTCTGGGTTTTTGCCCCTCATCATGATGAAGGCAGGTTACTGGTTCAGGCATCATATTTAGCCAGCTGGTTCCCTGTTCTGCGCTGATGAGGGGCAAATAACCCCCAAACAGTGCTGTCTACAGATAGGTCCATGGTTTGGCTGATACTAGCTACTTTGCATTTTTTTTTTTTCCCTTGCAGTATTGCCTGAAAAGAAGTCCATACACCACCAAGTTTCTTCAATGAGAACTAGTACTCACCTAAACTACTGACAGAATACAGTGGTGTAAGGGTCCATTCACATGTCCATAGAATGGGACCGCATCCGTTCCCCAATTCCGTACATTGTGCTGTCCGCATCTGCATTTCTGGTCCACGGCTCCCGAAAAAAATAGAACATGTCCTATTCTTGTCTGTAATAGCTGACAAGAATAGGCATTTCTATAGGTGTGCCGGCCCGTGTATTGCGGATCTTCAATACACTACGGACGTGTGAATTGATCCTAAATGGTTATTCCCATCTTGACATTTGTGGCACTGGAAATGGATGATAGAGGTGGGACCCAGATCTCGGCTCTCTCCATTCACAGCACCCTTGACACAGGGAACAGATGACCTTCATCTCTCAGACATTTAAGGGAATTGCCTTTTGAAATAAGCCTTCAGTGTTTGATTGGAAAGGCTCTGACCTCCAGGACTCCTGTGACCCCTGTATCACCTTCGTTGGTACAGCAGCATGCCCCCTATACTATTCTTCCTCAGGGGCCCTCTGCTTTTGGCCTCTGTTCTCTACCCTTTTCAGTTGTAAGGATAGCCTGTATATTACCCCTCCAGAGGGCAGTAAGTGAACCTTTAATTATCTCCCAGGCTGGCCCACGAAAAAGCAGTCTTTCTCCAGAGATAGTATGACAAGATGAACAAGCAAGTGAATAGTTTTTTTTTTAATTACCCACAAGTCAATAAAGAATCTAAAATTGGTCCCCGTTCAGGTCTCTGCACCTTTGGGCAGGTCGGATTATGTCGGCTGATAATGCTTGTGATGCTGCAGATGGTGTTTTTGATGTTCTCTTTGACTTCCTCCAGAGGATGTGGATTGTTAGCGGATACTTTCTGTTTTAAATTTCCCCACAGATGGAAATCGCATGTGGACAAGTCTGGGGAACGTAGTGGCCATAACCCCTTGCTCACAGTTCCCTCCTCCGTAAACAGTTGATGAACCCATGCCAGTAAGTTCTATGAGGTGCGGCATGTTGTCCCATCTTGTTGGAAAAAGCAGGACATTTTTTTCTTCTGCAGAATCACTGCTGAAGAGCCTCAAGCAGTAGGAGCCAGTGTAATTGGACGTGCCCAAAGATGCAGGGACCTGAACGGGGACCACTTTCACCACTTGTGACTTGAGGTTAATTAAAAAAAAAAAAATAATCCACTTGCTCGTTCATCTTGTCATACTATAGCTGGAGGCGGGCTACTTTTTCGTGGACCACCCTGTATAATCACAGCCGGTCATGTGTCTATAGCTTTGGAACTAATGATGATTTTGTGGTGTTTTGCTTCCGACCCTGTAGATATATACTTACCTCCAGTTATGTATATGTAGAGAACCTGTCAATGCATATCACTCGGAGTAACACTATTAATAGGCAAGCTCATTAGGAACAACCTCCTGACGCTCCAGTTAATGAGTGAAGCGGGCGATACAAGCTGATAACTGATACAGGATCCTAAATTACCTCCAGTCCCCAGGGCCGTGCCTTGTTGAGTTTCCCAATGTTGTAAAGGGCCTCTCACTTGTCGTACACATGAACCTGTTGACATGTATGTGCGTGCTGTAGGATTTCTTGCTGCTTGTCGTCACCCCCTTGATGGCGCAGGAACTTAACCCTTTCAGGACTGGACTGTTTGCTCGGGAAAGAGGACGTGGAAGTTTTTGAGATGCTGCTTTAAGGACTTTATTTCTGATTTTTAGAAATGTTTTTGTCTTTCGTTACATTGATTAAAAAAATGTATTCAACAAGTGTTCATCTGAGAGCACCTGGTAAATGGACTAACTGGCTATGATATTGGTGGCCTGTTCTTATGATAGGTAAATATCTGTTTGGTGGAGGTCCGACTTCTGGCACTCCAACTGATCAGTTGGCTAAAAAATGTCCCATACATTTGGTAGTGGCTGTGTTTGGTATCACAGTTCAGTCTCATTCAAGTGAATGGGACTGCCAAGGCCCCTTTAGGCAGCTGATCGGTGGGATTGCTGGGAGTCAGACCCCCCACCCATAGGCATCAGTATCAATATTCTGGAAAGTCCTTTTAAGATACACAATCCATTGGGTTGTCTGGCCCCTTGAAGCCTTGAACAAACCAACATATACAGTATATAATTGTTCTGACCCTCTGGGCTCCTATTCAGGCTGCATCTATGAGAACTTTCTTACTAAGAAGCCAGGGATGTGACTACATGGTCCCTTTTGGCCATAAGTTATGCTCCTTTCCGGGACTTTAATATCGATGACCTATCCTTAGGATATGTCAACTTCTGAATATCAGGTTGCTGGGGTCTGATTCCTGGCCTGGTTTCTGCAGCTCTTTCCCATTGACTTGAACCAGGAAATGCTGCAGACACCAGGGACAGCCATTACACAATGTCCTACAAGCAGATGATCAGCATCATGATGGGTGTCGGGTTGTCTAGGTTTCTACAAGTGATGGCCTATCCTCATGATAGGCCATCAATATCTGCTTGTTGGAGCTCTGGCACCCCGCGCCCCCGCCTGTCACCGGTTCGGGGGTAGCTCCAGTGCTGGAACCACACAGCTCCATCCAGTGTTTAGTGGACAGAGCTGGTTACTGCAGCATTGTTCACATTGACCTTAATAGGAGCAGCACTGTAGTAACCAGCTCTGTTCATTACACACTGGATGGAGCTAATTCCAGTGCTGGAGCTCCTCTGAAACAGCAGTTTGACGAGGGTGTGGGGTGTCATAGTCCTAGTCTGAGGATAGGTCACCCTGCAATTTCAGCTATGAAGTCAGTGTTGTAGACCACTTACTGGTGGGATTCATCTCCCAAAAGTGATGTTTTATTCAGACTATGAGTATGTAGAGTCATCTGTGAAGCAGCTCATTGTTTGGTGCCCCGTTCTGACAGGATAATAATAATACTAAAAGAGATTCCTGTTACATCCGTAAGAGATGATATATACAGATAAAGGCTACTTTCACACCTGCGTTAGGTGCGGATCCGTCTAGTATCTGCACCTATAATGCAAACGATTGTATCCGTTCAGAACGGATCCGTTTGCATTACCATGAACAAAAAAAATCTATTTTTTTTTTTGTTCATGATAATGCAAACGGATCCGCTTTGACTTACACTGAAAGTCAATGGGAGGCAGATCCATTTTCAATTGCACCATATTGTGTCAGTGAAAACGGATCCGTCCCCATTGACTACATTGTAAGTCAGGACGGATCCGTTTGGCTCCGCATCGTCAGGCGGACATCAAAACGCTGCAAGCAGCATTTTAGTGTTCGCCTCCACAGCGGAATGGAGGCTGAACGGAGGCAAACTGATGCGTTCTGAACGGATCCTTATCTATTCAGAATGCATTAGGGCTGAACTGATCCGTTTTTGGGCCGCTTGTGAGAGCCCTGAAACGGATCTCACAGGCGGACCCAGAAACGGCAGTGTGAAAGTAGCCTATATAGATAAGTACTTCTTCAACCTCAGATCAGGACTGAATTCACGAAGTTTAACTCCTACCTGTGCGTTGCTGCTTGACATTATGTGTAGACCCTCTTCAATTGTGTTTTTTCTAATATGGTGTCTGGCTATCTCAAATCTTTTCTAGACTTATGTATTTTTGGTTGATATTGTTTTGATTTGTTCTACTTGCAGACGTCTTATTGTTTGCTTTGCTATAGGCTATTACGGTCGCACTTCAGCAAGCGTTCCTTTGAGAGCTATCTACTCTTATGCCATTAGGTATTTAAATGACCCTATAATGAGAGATTTGATATTTAGAGGTTGTTAACTGAGTAGTGTGAACAGTGAGTCCTGCTTAATTTAGTCTTATGACGAATGCTCGGCGTGCACTGGAATTACATGCTGTGCGGGTGCTTGAAATTCTGTGGTGGATGTTGAGCCCCCCTCTTCAATATTCATCTTCTTTCTCCCTCTACTTTTGTCATATTTGTAGTGGCTTCTACGTTTTAGGAACAATCTAGTGTCATGCTGCAGTCATGAATCATTTTCTACTTTGTATTGATTGCCTTGGTCCTCGTTTTAGGAGGTAGGTTCAGGACCTCCAGACTGTGCCTGTTGTTCAGAGTACACTGTCCATGAAGCAAGATGAGAACTTCAGATGATGTCCATGCTTGGACTTTTACATTTACAGTTTGGGAAGGTGTGGGTAGCATCTTAGGCAGCAAAACAAGTTAAAATTATCTCTACTATGTTACATGTCACATTGTCTCTACCCAGTATGCCGTAATATATTATCGGAGAGGGTTTCTTAAAGTAAAATCCTCATTACAATGAAGGATCTTGGTGCCCCAGCCATTGTTTCCTAGTAGATCCTGGTTTGTAGGGTTGCTGGAAGTTAGACAACCACCGATCTGACATTGATAGCCTGTCCTAAGGATGGACCATTAATATAAAAGCCCTGAAAAAAAACATCCCTTTAAGTCACACTTAAAGCAGTTATGCAGTAATGGATTATGATGACCTATTCTCAGGATAGGTCATAATTATCTGATTGGTGGGGACTCGGGAGCAGCCGGCTCCCCGCAGCTCACCAAGCACAGTGTCGTACATAGTATAGCGGCTGTGCTTGGTATTGCAGCTCAGCCCCAGTCACTTCAATGGGGCTGAGCTGTGCCTAGGCCATGTGATCCATGTACGGTGACGTCACATGGCCTAGGAAGAGGCCTCTTCTAACAGCGGATCAGCAGGGGTCCTCTGCCGATCTGATATTGAGAATAGGTCATCAATATATTTTTATTTTTTTCTCCAAAATTTTATTAGAAATTCAGACGATACAATTAAATAAAAACAGCAACATAATGATATACTTTTTCCCCCAATAAACCAACGACCCTCTCCCTTGTGATGCGTCTCCCGTCCCCCCCAATCAATAAACTAAAAAAGGAGGGGATTATGAGGGAATAGATGCAGGAAAAACTTAAAACTTCCATTCTGCCCAAGTTTTAATCTATTTCTCCTCAGTGTTTCTATGTTTGTATAGAATATTTTAATATCGCTTTATCTTATTAACAAGGTTTAGCCATATAGTAATATTTGGAGTATTTTGAGAAAACCAATCCCGGGTTATCCAAAGTCTTGCCAAAAACATTATTTTAATCAAAAGAATACTTTTATATTTTGGACATCCCACCTTGGAGAGGTCGCCTAATAAGTCATCAATATTAGTTACCAGTTAACCCCTTTAACCTATACTGTAGTGTGTGAATCGTGTCACCACATTTGGGCATTGACACACCTTTTTTATTTTTTTTACAGGCCGCACCCTTTTAAAAGACAACACCCACTTTTCATGTTTCGGCACCACATCCTCAATGTGTGTTTGGGGAGTTAAACCGGGAGGATTCTGTGGTTCCCAACTCTTCTAGGAATCTGTGAGGTCTCATCTTTTTCCTTAAGCCTCCTAGACCAGGGCTGGCCAACCTGCGGCTCTCCAGTTGTTGTACAACTACAACTCCCACCATGCCCTGCTGTAGACTGATAGCTGTAGGCAGTCTGGGCATGCTGGGAGTTGTAGTTTTGCCTCAGGTTGGCCATCCCTGTCCTATACGTTTCAGGAGAGTTGTCTTAACCTTTCAGATTAACCTGAATCAGAAAAATAAAATGGTGACTGGTCCTTGAGAAATCTCTTCTGCTTTTGAGAAGACCTTGCTTGTTGCTTTTCATCCCGATTAAGTGTAACGCCTCATTGGGCCACCCTGGATGTTACGGAACCTCAAACGGCGTCTTCCTTTGTTTACTATCTCTCCCTAATTTCTCCTATCTTTTGTGATATTATCCATTCCTATGGCAAACGGCGAAAGCTTTTAAGCTGGGATTGGCCTCAGATCTCCAAGGAGGAGAGCGGGAGTGCATCAAGCACCATTGACTAATCTACAAAAGTCGTCTTCTAAAACATATCTGCAAAACATGTGGGAGTTCTCTGGAGCAAAGCAATTGCAAGTTCATTTGTTATTTCCAAGAGCGGATTCTTTATGATTCAAAGCGCGGCGCATAAGAAATGTGAATCTGTTTGCAGTCATATATTTTTCATTTGGTTTCACTTGGAAGACTGAAACATCACGTCTCCGTAGAGAAATAATGATGTTACACAATCTGTGGTTCCTTTCTCCCCTTCCTTTTGTCAGGTGGCTTGTGATATGCTTGTCGGGCGGTAATTTAAAGACTGTCAGTTTTTCAGTGGCCACCGGGGAGCTAACCCATCACTGGCTTCTCTTTGCTTTGCACGGCTCTGTCTGTCTCTGCAACGGGGCGAGAGGGGTGTTCGGTCATGACACAAGCGAAAGCTACTTTTTTTTTTTTTTTGTTAACATCTTGATTACACTGAACCTTTCTGGAGAGAGTCCCAGAATGAGAGGTTGTATATGGTTTCGTAAATGTCATAACACAAATTTGTCTTCATAGGAACCTGCTCTGCAGGGTAAGCACATAATAACTCAGCGCAAATAGGACAAACTGCTAAATTATAGAGCCATGGCTTATTCTAGAGCAGTGTTATCCCTGACGTGTATTTTCCTTTTATGAAGACGGAAAGATGCAGAATAGGGCATTGAACACGTGAAAATAGTCTTGTGAGACGAGACCGGAGCTTCTGCTGCTGTTCAAAGGAAAAAAGGAAAGCATGGAAAGACAGATGATGATCATAAGTGGTTTTCCGTGGAGGGGGGATTTTTCTTGGGGTTAAAATTAAACAAAAATTAACAATGCTGTCCTCATCGATCCCCCGGCACTGCTCAGGTGTCTGCTGCTCTGCTGCTCTCCACTTCCTGCTCCCGATTCGACACACAGGAAATGGCTGGAGGTGCTCGTTCAGCCAATCATTGGCTGAGGCTAGGCATCGCTGTGGCCAGTGATAGGCTGAGTGGGCATCTCCAACTGTTTCCTGTGTGGAGAGCAGTGGGAACAGGAGCAGCATCATCACGATAGTGCCGGGCGAAAGTAATGCTCCTTTTTTTTACTTTTACCACGCTCTACCCCATTTATCCATTTTTGGATAATGCATTTCTGCAGCCTTATGTGTGAGAAGCTGTGTTCAGCTGGGGCCTCCTGCTTCTTGGTTGGAATTTGAGTATGGGTGTAACACTTAGAGAAGTTAGGAAGAGAGAGAATGTAATGTTATCTCCCTACAAAGTAATGAGCCACTATGACCCTACACATTCGGACATTGTCTGCATTGATTGGACAGTATCAGACTATATAGGGAAATGCTCTATTGACAAGAATGGGGTAACACCCATTTGTCAATTTATTCATATATTTCCAGGAGGAATAACAAAGGTACAAAGCAGAGTTCTAAGAAAAGATGCTCCAGCTTTGATATTTTATGGGGAATACACGTAGTGACTACACCTGACATGTCAGGAGACTAGATGTGGCACTATATGCAAAGTTTTTAGGCAAGTGTGGGAAAAATGCTGTAAAGTAAGAATGCTTTCAAAAATAGAAGTTAATGAGCAAAAGAGAAATCTAGATGAGATGAATAATTTGGTGTGACCACCCTTTACCTTCTTTTAGGTAATTCTAAGGTCTCATGCACACAAGCGTGTGCCGCGTGCCCGTATTGTGGACCACAAACTTGACCCATTGACTTGAATGGATCTGCAATCCTCTAGATACGGCACAAAGCGGAGTCACAGATCGGAAGCACTATGATGCGCTTCCGTAGAATTTCGGTCCGTGCCTCCACAGCGCAAAAAAATAGAACATGTCCTATTTTTTGCGGTGGTACTGTCTCTTGCATATGGCGGACCCATTCAAGTCAGTCGGTCCGCTTCCACAAATGGTATGTACACAGACAGTGCCCGTGCATTGCGGACTGCAGCACGAGGCACACATGCTCGTGTGCATGAGCCCTAACACACATCTTCTGTGGATCTAGGCTTGTTCATAACTTTCTGTCAAGTCCCAGACAGACTTTATGATAAGATCAGGGCTCTGTGGGGGCCATATCATCACTCCCAGGACTCTTGGTTCTTCTTTACACTGAAGATAGTTCTTAATGACATTGGCTGTAAGTTTAGGGTAGCTTAGGGACTATTAACATTTTTTTTAAAGCATTCTTAGGCCGGGGGCGTGGCTTGCAGCCGAGTGGAGAGGACCAAAGCCCCACGAGTGCCATCGGAGCCATTAGGCCCAGCGTACCACCCGCTACAAAAAGATACTCCTCCGAGGCTCAACGGACCTCCGGCTCCCGAGTAAAGGCTGAGGCCTAGTGAGGCCTACTAATCCCCGGACTCGATTTCCGGGGCACGCGAACGTGGAGAATTGGGGTAAAGGAGCGGCCTGCGCACACAGGAGGAGGAACCCACCACACCAAGAGATCCCCGCTTACTTGGCGCCGCTCATCGGGTCAATGTCAGCCTGCCCTGTGCCCATAATAGCACGGCCCTTCAGCATCAGCCGGCCATCTCAGGAGACTCCCCCTCCACAACCAGGACAGGAGCCTGCACTGCGTGAGCTGTCGATCTCTCCTAGGGTAAGAAGAGGGAAATAAGTGGGACCCCCCTTTGTATTAGCAGATTGCCCAGGCTAGTACAGGCATATGGACTGAGGCCGCCACACAGCAGATATGCGGCGCTCATACTAACGCTCACTTTGGTCAGCTGTACCAGGATTGAGAGAGACTGTCAGCATCCTGGATCAGATACGCTGTCACTATTTTGGCACCTCACCTCACCCACAGACATCCCAGTGAAGTCACCATATAAAGGCCTAACCTTAATGTTTAACATGTAGACCTCTACACTCAGTGTTGGAGGTCTCCACATCCAATTGGACGTTTAAAGGGCCAGTGACCCAATTTTTCCAGACCTCACAGTGCGCTAACCACACATCCACATCTTTAGCCTGGTATAAGGCCTACAAGAGGAGAGATTCAGCAAACTGTATGACTGTACTCAACTACTCACTCTGAGAGACTCGAACCTGCCTGCTAGTAATGGTGAAAATCAGCTCCCAAAAATCCAACAGTAACAACCTACAGTGTCAAGCAGGCTCCTTAGATTCCTTTATACCAAAGGGCCAATTATCAAGCTTAAACAAATCCACTCAGCCTTGTAAACATTCCCCAGGTGGAAGTGCAGAGAAAAAACCCTCACCTGACACACAAGAAATGGAGAGCGACTCAGACGATACGCATGAAGACAGGGGTCTACCCATCTCACGTTCCTTCCTCAGCAAGGCTCTCTCAAAGGCACCTGTAGTAAAGGAACTTCAAGACATTAAACAAGACATGAAGAGCATTGAAGGCAGGGTGGAGCAACTTGAGTACACTCAATCCCAATTGATCTCCCATACCGAAGCGACATCCACAGCCTTTACATCTTGCCAAACACATTTGAACAAAATAGTAAACTGGATGGAGGACAAGGAGAATAGAGCACGTCGTAATAATCTACGTTTAAAGGGAGTCCCAGAATCCATCCAAGCTGAAGCACTGCCTGACGCTGTTAAACAGATTTTTATCTCAATTCTGGGAGACTCATATCCACTAGAAATCTCTATTGAAAGAGCGCACAGATCCCTCAAAGCTAAACCAGGTCCTACAGAACCCCCGAGAGATGTAATTTGCAGGTTGTTTCACTCTAGAGTGAGAAATGACGTCCTACGCACAGCCAGAAATAATCCCCCCTCACCAGTGGAGGGCTCAAACATCTCCATCTACCAAGATCTGGCAAGAATTACACTTTCTAAAAGAAGCATCCTCAGACCCTTAACGGAAGTTCTCCGACATAAAGACATACCCTACAGATGGCTCTTTCCTTTTTGGCCATCACTCACGGCACAAGGGAAGAGGTACATTTTGAAAAACCATTCAGAATTGCCAGAGCTCCTGCAAATCCTGAAGATCGATGACCTTGACATCCCAGATTGCTCTCCAATACAACCTAGCCACCTTACCCACCATACCACTACCTACCCCCTGGGAAACGGTTGGCGATCAGAAACGCAACAAGATTCGCAGACAGTCGACCCCCCTTGTAGAGGATAGGTTCTATGTTCACGCCCATTTATTGGGTATTTTTTTTCTGTGCTTTTACCACTCTTACTATGAGTGTAAATGTTGTAGTTACAGGCCATTGACGGCAGACCGAGACCATCGCAATGTGCTAGGTTCTGAGAGCATAGACTACATGGTGGCCACTTTAAAGACTGCCATGGCGGTTCTCATTGCAGCGACCTCTACCTGTCTTTAAGTTTGATAATATTGGGCAAGGTATAACCTTTTTTGGTATTATTATTTTAACTACGGTTGTCTTGCCCACTATATTCCTCCTCTATAAAGCAATAAGACCTCCAGCCTTGGCCCTGGTGCTGGCTGGAAGAACAGATAACCTTCATGTTCTTGTTTCAGTTCTACTGGCAGAGACTCTACTCTGCATTTTTCTGTTTTATATGTTTTAGTTCAGTACAACCCCTGTATCCTCCTATCCCTCATCTCACGCTCAG
This sequence comes from Bufo bufo, assembly GCF_905171765.1. NCBI lineage: Eukaryota > Metazoa > Chordata > Amphibia > Anura > Bufonidae > Bufo > Bufo bufo. The sequence continues at coordinate 119,868,169 of NC_053398.1, read as the reverse complement.
GGCATCAATAGGTGATGCACTACACAGTCAAACATCACCAGTACGTCCAGATAAGCCTGGACAAATATTCATCAGGATTTATAATGGCCAACATTAAATTAGTTTCATACAATGCGAGAGGCCTTAACTTCGCTGTAAAAAGGAGTCAAATACTACACCACTTCAAAAAAGCCTGAGTGGATGTCCTTTTACTACAGGAAACACATTTCTTGGAACCAAAAACCCCCTCCTTCTATATACACTACTTTAAACAATGGTACCACTCACATACGAACACCAAAAAATCTAGGGAAGTATCCTTCGCCATAGCCAAATACCTCTCATTCGAACAATCAGATATGTACTCAGACCCAGATGGCAGAATACTTATACTGACAGGGAAACTGAGTGGCTGTCTGATCACGCTAGCCAATCTATACTCTCCAAATAGCCAACAATCATCTTGGATTAGATCCACATTGACACTACTTGATAGTCTAAAGAAGGGTGAGCTGATTGTTGGAGCTGACCTTAATGTGGCGTTGAATCCACTCCTAGACACCTTCTCTGGGAAATCCTCCCTATCATATAAGACAAACACATCAAAAAATCCTTGCAACTTCTATCCCTCACCGATGCCTAGCGTTTCTCGCACCCTTCAGATAAAGACTTCACTCTTCACTCTACCCCACACAACTCATACCACAGGATTGATTACTTTTTCCTCCAACAGTCATCAGCAAAATACGTTCAACTACCATAGGGTCTAGTATACAGTCAGTACAGTCAGAACATTTTCTAGTGGAACTGGTATTAGAAATATCTGAACACAGACCTTACAGATCTCCATTCCCACCATACGTTCTGAAATACTAAAATCTCTAGATCGCTACTTTCAATACAACATGAATACAGAGGTTCCCATCCTAATAGTGTGGGAGGCACATAAGGCCAGAATTAGAGGCGAGCTTATATCGATAGGTGCATACTAGAAAAAACAAAGAGATTCACAAATACAGCACCTACAAGAGATAGGTAAACTATAAAAATACACAAACAATCCCTAGCTTCCTCTCACCTCCAGCAACTTACTACTGTTCGTATACAACTAAGTGATCTATTAAACAAGAACCTCGCCAAAGTATTCATGTCTGTAAAACATTCTTTTTATGCTCATGGGGATCAAAACTGATGATGTCCCTAATCAAGAGACGGAAACCTCGTACACATCTCTGAAATTAAGACTAATGAAGGCCACCTCACGACAGATCCAGCTAAGGTTGAACCGGAATTTATTAAGTTCTACACATCCCTTTATCAGATTAAATCACCTGCTACACCCAACCAGACACAAGAAATACAAAAGTCAGCCATTAAGGATTTTCTGTCGAAATTGTCTCTTCTAACTCTCCCAGCCACATCACATGCTGACTTATTAAAACCCTTCTCAATGGAGGAAGTCAAATCTATCCTGTAAAGATGCCCGAAAGGCAAAGCCAAGGCCTAGACGGCCTCCCTTGCTCCTATTATAAATCCTTCTCCTTGGCCCTGCTACCTCGACTAACAGAAATGTTCAATGTCTATCTAGCTGGTGCCCATTTTCCAAAGCAATCGTTAGAGGCTTACATCACATTAATTTATAAAGAAGAGAAATATCCTTCAAATTGCGGCAGTTATAGACCCATCTCCTTGCTGAACATGGACCTGAAGCTTTACGCTAGTCTGTTGGCAAACAGAATGGGTCCTCTGGTGCCTAATCTAATCTCAAATGAACAGGTCGGGTTTGTGGCGGGCAGGGAAGGGAAGGATAATACCATGAGAATACTATCCATACTATAGACAGTCTCCCAAAAGAAGCAACCACTGGTTTTATTGGGGACAGATGCCGAAAAGGCTTTTGACAGGGTAGATTGGACATATATGCGGCAAGTTTTATATAATTTCAATTTCCTACCACCCTTCATAGAGGCCATCTTCGCAATGTATGCGTCCCCTTCTGCTAGATTACGTATTAATCTTTCTTTAACATCCCCTTTTCAGATCCGCAACAGCACACAACAGGGTTGCCCGCTTTCCCCCATACTATTTATACTCTCTCTTGAACCCCTTCTTGCAGAAGATAAGGGAGCACCCTGCTATAAAGGGATTTATTAGCGGGAAAATTACACATAACATAGCTGCATATGCAGACGAAATCCTTGTGATAATTACAAACCCCTTATCAGCCTTCCCCGCATTACAATCTATACTTCGGGAGTACGGACATATTTCCAATTTTAAAATCAACACCTCCAAATCAGAAGCCCTTGGAGTGAACATTGATGTTGAGGAACACAAGACCCTGCAAACACAGTATTCTTTTCTATGGGCTCCTACTCACATCAAATATCTGGGTCTTAAAATAAGTGCATCCTGGAAAGACATGTACACACTCAACTCTGCCCCTATACCTTGATCATTCCAGTCTATATTGGAGTCATGGTCCCTGCCATTCCTTTCTTGGATGGGAAGGAAAAACCTCATCAAGGCAATATCATTGCCAAAGCTACTATACTTTTTTTAAACCCTCCCTATTCCTCTCCCGCTTACCTTTTTTTCGTCAATTAGAAAAATTCCGAACATGTATCTATGGAGAGACAAGAGACCTCGCCTCAGTCACTCCCTCCTTACCCAGCACAAAACACTTGGCGGAGTGGCCCTCCCAGACTAGCAGCTTTACTACGTAGCAGTGCATCTCACTAGTCTGATACATTGGGTAACAGTAGACGGCAGTAAATTATGGCTACCCTTAGAAGAACACCAAACAAGTATCCTGCTACGATCCTTGGTTTGGAGCAGAGATTACCCACAGGTCATTCTAAACACACAGAATTTGGTCACCAGATCCACACTCAAGATCTGGCATACACTCAAAAACCGACTCAGTCCGGCTCATTTTCCACTAATGTCAGTCACAGATCTCCCAGAACTGTATCTCCCAAAATAAGCGAACACACATTTAAAAGTAGCAGATTTAAAGCATATTTAAATTTCATCCTGTCTAGATATGGAAGGAGGTGAAGACTCATTAGATTCCACACCACTACACACACTAACCGATTAATATTACTGAACCACCTCAAAAACTCCGACCTCTGAAGAGATCTTACACTATTCGAAAAATTAATGGCAACCAAACTTCCCCCAAGACACTTGCTATCCCAGACATACAACCTTCTCCAACAGCTGAAATATCCCCTCAATAGAGGGTATATTAAGGAGTGGGGCCGAGACTTTGACACGAAATGGACAGAATTAGACATCAAACAGCTATACGATTCTCACATGGCATTTCTAGATGTACACGATTACAGGAAAATTCATTTAAGCTAATCACAAGATGGTACCTCACACCGGTACGTCTCAAGCAAATAAAATGCCTCCGCTTCGATATTTGCTGGAAATGTACCCAATCACAAGACACCTAGTTCCACATGTGGTGGTCTTGTTTGGTCCTGCAGCCCTTCTGGTCTGAGGTGACGGGGTTGATTAAACAGATCTGTTCCCTACATATCCTCCCTACTCCCGTCTCAATACTACTTAACATCAGGTTACGTGATATTCCCCACAATAAACGGAAACTAGTAGCCCACCTAGCCTCTGCTGCCAAATCCCTAATCCCGCAACACTGGAACCAACCAACTTCCCTCGAAAATTATTTTCAGCCCAAAATGAGTAGAATATAATAAACAAAATATGTGCCCAAAGGTGTCCATAGCCTTTAAGAGTCCTTTTTTTTTTCCATTTTAGAAGACTGGGTCAAAATGGCTTCAACCATGGTGCATAAATATGAACTTTTTTTTTTCTCATTTTTTGGGATAATTTACTTTAAGACTACTTTTTTTTTGTAATAACTGTAATGGTTTCCTATGGACCGATTCTGCATGTCTGAAGGCAGCTACAGAGGATGTTAAGTAATAAGCGAGGCTATGGAGTTCTTGCACTTTTCAGAAAAATGTTACAGCAGTTTCGTAATGAGCACAGTCTCCAGGGTACCTGACTCCTACCAGCTACTGGAGATGTGAATTGATGTGTGTGTTTTGCAAATTAAGAAGATTTATGATACATTTGGGAAATACATCATAACAGAAAATTTGTCTTTCTATTTATAATCTGAGATATATGGATGTGAAATGTTTGATCACTGATGGAACGCTTCTGCAGAACGTTGTCAGAGATGTCCTCTCCAGTGGGCTTCATTCTTTTGGATGCACGTTTCAGTTTGTGTTTTTTGTATTACGACCTCTCAGAAGATGCGTTATTGTTAATAGGTGGCTCTTTTCAGTTATAACGGTGCTTTTGATAAGCTTGTCATTTGTGAGCTGTCATCAAGAGCTTCATGATGATGAAGCGTTACCAGGAGCACTCTGTAATCTAAACGCATTCTCATTCCCAGGGATGATTCCTGGTAAATGTGTGCCCTTGGGCAGCGGAGTGGGCCCGCCGTCTATACCACCCTTTGCTTGAAGAACAGAGAATGTGGTACTGCTTGTGTGCTGTATTGTCTCAATGTGCTTCCACTGTACATAATACGTTAACTGTATGCAACATAGAACAAAACCTAACCTTAAAGGGGTTGTCTCACTTCAGTAAGTTACATTTATCATGTAGAGGAAGTTGATACCAGGCACTTACTAATGTATTGTTATTATCCATATTGCCTCCTTTGCTGGCTGGATTCATTTTTCCATCACATTATACAGTGCTCGTTTCCATGGTTACAGACCACCCTGCAATCCAACAGTGGTGGTCGTGCTTGCACATTATAGGAAAAAGCACTAGCCTATGTGCACTCCGATGGTCCCGGCCACCAGAGAGGCTGACACTTTTTCCTATAGTGTGCAAGCACGACCACCACTGATGGATTGCAGGGTGGTCGTAACCATGGAAACGAGCAGTGTATAATGTGATGGAAAAATTAATCCACCCAGAAAAAGGAGGCAATATGGATAATAACAATACATTAGTAAGCGGCTTGTATTAACTTCCTCTACATGATAAATGCCACTTACTGAAGTGAGGCAACCCCTTTAAGGTACGAAGTTGCCTTGGATAGTGTCCCTAACTAGCTATCACTGCTAATTAGTCACTGTCCACGCCAATTAGAAACAGTATCCATGCCAACTAGGGACAGTATCCATGCGGCTATGCACAGGTAAGCCCTTACCTGTGTCGGGAGCCGTTCTGAAATCAAATGCGGTCACCGGGAGCAGGCAGTTCCGAGAACAGCCCGATGAAGGCCCTCGACAGCTGTTCTCGGAACTGCCTGCTCCCTGTGACAGCATTTGATTTCAGACCGGCACAGGTAAGGGTTTACCTGTGCATCGCCGGACGGGTGAGTCAATATGGCAGCCCGCATGTGTTCGTTGGCGAACACTGCAAACTGACCATCACTGTAAGGGACAGTATCCACCCAAATTTGGGACACAAACCACCAATTTGAGACACTACCTAAGGCAATTAGGGATATTATCCACACAAATTAGGGATATTATCCACACCAAATGTGGGACACTATCTACGCAAGTTAGGGACACAATGTACGCCGAATATGGACAATATCTATGCTAATTTGGGAGACTATCCACGCCAATTGGTATCCATGCCAGATAAGGACAGATAAATTCTGCACGCTGCTCACTTCTGCGGCCAAACTGTTCTAGCAACAATTCCCTAGGTCCGTTCACCTTCTACTCTCCAGGACAATATCCAGGCAATGACTTTCACCCATAGGTCTCTCAATAGAAGGCCAGCAACCCAATGGCCTGCAGTTCCCATATTACACCCTCCAACCTCCAGTGTCCACCTACTTTTCAATGGAAAAACTGTTTTTTCAGTCTCACAACTCACTGATGCCCCGCCATCAAACACAAGGTGACTCTTTTCCAATGAACAGGCCCCAGGCTTAATTAATCCCTCAGACCAACTTGACTCCAAACAATAAAAAGTATACTAAAAGCTGTAAAAAATATATCTAAGAGAACTGTGGAACACAGAAGTCCTACAAATTATCCTTCTTTATTCATAGGCTTTATTGCCACCATCTTCATCTGTGTTTATAGATCGGGGAATTCAGCCTTTTCTTGTCCTTTTACACAAAACAATATTGAAAATTCTTCCTCTTGTAAGAGCAGCGGCGTCACCTTTCAATTTCCACTTTACCGCACGGTCTCCGGCAAGCTCCTTAGTATGAAATATACGAGCTGGGTGTATTTTACAAACACAAACAGCCTTTGATATATTGCAAAATTCACTCTTCTAGTTGCTTGCCATTCATAAACGGTTGAAGCCTTTATACACCAGAGTCCCTCAAGTGAATTACAAGTCCCTATTCACTCTGGGCCATCCATTACTTGATAAATGAATGCTATTCCTCCAAAGAACGCTGCCTTTTTTATTTTCCTTTTGCAAATGATATTCGTCAAGCTTTCATAGCAACCAGTTTTTACCAATCAACACTTTCCATTGATGTCCTTTTGTAGATAATATATGAGGCTGTTCAGATATACTTATACTATATTTATATATATGGTATCATTTTTTTTCCTATTATGCCAACTTTTTCCATGGCACTACCCAGACAACTGTCACTCCCATTTTGATCTCCCTATCGCTCACACTCAAGGGCCAATTTTAGAGCCACTAGACGTGTGTTTTCTATACTGTATGCTTTTGGGATATGGGATGACATCCAGGTGCCTACAGGAAGAACATACGTTGCCTTTGGTTGGGTGGACCTCATTGTCACAATGTTAACCAGAATGAACCTTATATATTTTTAATGTTGCCCATATTTTTGCCCTTTTCATGACATTTTTATAGTAACCTAATCTTAGCTGAAAGATTAGTGGATGGCACTGATTAGAGATGATCAAATCAATTCTATAGGATCAAAAGTTGACCCTGTAGAATCCGAATTTCATGTGATTTGATTGGGGATAATTTTTGCAGAGAGAATCAAAATTTGACCCGAATTTTACAAAAAAAATTGTATCATTATCATGTGAAAGGGACCAGGTCAACCTCTGTCTGCCCCTAGGATATTCAATCTTTGAACACTCCTGGTACTCACAAGAATAATACTCAAAAACCATAATGGTCATTAAAAAGCCAGACCATAACATCAACACACAATATGTCAGGGAATGAGTGTAAAAGGGGTCATTATATGATGGGTAAAGGATGCTGGAGGCAAGCAGGGAGCCACAGACTTAACATAGTGGTGGTCTTCTTACAGCTCATAATATTGTTCTGATCCACCTGGTAAATTGTCTGTGGAAGTTAAAAGCAATTGTCTGGTTTTTGAATTCCTGCTGGAGCATCTGCACTGAAAACCCCTTTAAATCTCTATAGAGGGGAGGGTCAGAATAATTCTGTAAAAATACCCCATTCCCCCCACTATGTAATGTTTAATCTGTGGGTCGCTGTTTGCCTCCAGTATCCTTTACCTTTCATCGTATTGCAGCGGCCCACCGCCAGCACCTGGGGGATCCCTTGCCCCTTGGGAGGTTTCTACGAAAAATATGTCCCTATTATAGAGCAATTAAACATGACGCCAGTTGCAGTTAAGCAGCGAGGACATAGAGACCCTTTTGTAGATGGTAATGTTGGTACCCAGGGTAGGATTGCCAGAGTGGTGTAGAGTGGCTTACAATCTCTGTAGATGTTGCATACACGTGTCACGGTGTTCCTACCTGGATATCCCTGGATCCCAAACGTGGTGTAGTCTGAAGCAAGTACAAAAAGGGGGTTGTTGAACTTGGATGATGAGTAGGTAGAATAAATGGAGTCCAGAATTGTAGTAATGTTGAACACAGCTTTACTTGGCATAAATGGTAATCCAAACGGTATCTTGTTCATCACCAGGTATTGGCTTAATCTGGCAGGCAAATACCTCTCTGCAACAATCTCAGCTCTGCTATGCTAGCTGGAGTAAATATGAACTTTCCTCTTCTGCTGGAACTTAGTTTAGCTGTAGTCTGTCTATTACTTTAATCCTAGGAACTTCTTGTCCTGGCTTTGGAGTACCTCAAACTTACTTATGCTTGGGTGTGCACAACCTCCAGTGATAAGGCTGGCGTAGGACTAAAATAACCTGTCCAGTCAGGACCAGTCCTGCTGCCTTCCCCTAGCAGGTGTTAAATCCTCCCGAACTCCTCACACAACCTCTCCCCACGAGGGGGTAGGGTAGACTGACCTACTCACTAACTAAACTCCTCCCTTTCTAGAGAGGGCTGGAATGGAACTAGGAGGTTCCTCTCCAGGGAAACTAACCTTGCCAATGTTGCCGCCATCTGCTGGTAGACCAGGCAATAACATGAACATAACCAGTTTCGTGAACATAAATATGCACATTATGAGAAGATGACGTGACGCACATTAGGTGATATAAATTAGCACATAGGAGAAAGTAGCAAGGCGCCAAAAGGAGTGGTAATGGCACTCCGGGACATTACAATATGACCCTATGAAGTTCAGCTTGTGAGTATCTTCTACCATTCTGAGTTATACAATGATGGGGGCCTCGAACTCCCACCAAAACCCACCATATACAGTATATGTTACTATTTCCTTCTGCTTATGTTGCGCCAACGTATTCTGCTGAATTGTACATAGATTACCACAATCTCAAACACATAAATGAACTAGGGCCAATGGTATACATAGAAGAGAGGAGCCCCGCAGCAAAGATCTAAATTGGTCCTCTTATTGTGGTTCTGGGTTTTACCACTCAAGGTCAGGCCCTAGGGTTTGTGTCCACCTTCACAGCCCCCAGGACTAGCCACGCCCACAGCAGCAGCTTGATCTGAATATATTATATGTACACTTAGGACAAGGGCACATTTGTCATAATGCCAATAACCTGTCTGTGTATTTTTGGGTGGGAGGAAATGAGGATACAGTATCTTGATGAAACCTACATAAAGATGGGCAGAACCTGGGTTGGAATTTAAACCTAGGACCCTATTTTTGCAACTAAATACAATCTTCTGCCCCTAGTCTTTTGAAATTGTCTTCAGCTTGGTGGATTTGGGAAATATGGTGAGCATGGGGCCAAAACACACATTTCTCCCCAGTGTGTCATTTTAGAATGAAAGTGGTTATCCCACAAGAATGATTTACCACACATCCTCAGAAAAGGTGCGACCACTGAGCCCCACACAATCATGAGAATGAAGGGTGGTGGAGTTCCCTCTCTATGTGGAGCTGTCCACTGCTGTATTCATTTCTATGGAGCTCTGCACTGACATGCACACTGCCGCTCCATTTAGAGAAGGTTCTCAGGGACCCCTTGTTTTTGTGATTGCAATGGGCCACAGGTGTCAGACCCACTGCAATCTGATATTTGTTACCTATCCTGTAAAGAGATCATAGTTTTTGTAGGATAACCTTTTAAGAAGTGGCATTTGAGGGGAAGAGTGAATACCACTGGATTTGCCCGCTCCCTCCCAGTGTTGGTTGGTGGTGTTGGTTGTCCATTCCTGATATTTACTGGATCTCTACTTTACCTGTGTTATTAATTAGACCCAACTTAATTGAAATGCTTTCCTTCATTCTGGGACCTCTGAACCCTCTTTATTACGTTACGTCCCAAGTGGTTTGAAATGAAGGAATATGTGGCCACCTTCTCTACATGGAGATTCCTTGCAGTCGACAGGTCTTGTCGTAAATAGTCATCTTCCATACCAGAAGAGTCTTCGTTCCTGTATTATTTGTGTGTGTTGATTTCTCGGTTCTCGTCGCAGATGTTAAGAATATGTGGCGCTATTGTTTTTTCTGGGTTGTACACCCGCAATCCTTAGGGTGTAATGTTTGCTTGGCCCATGCTGGGAGGGAAGGTAATGCAATTGTCTTGTTTTGTTTCTTCTCCTCACTCGGATGAGCTGCCAGATCATTTGGTGAATTGCAGCACTTTCTGTTTCTCAAGCGGTTGGAAAGCGCAGAGACCTGGAGAGCGGGAGAACCATTTCATTTAGGTTATTTAATGACGGCGGCGTTATCAAAGCTTCTCGTTTTGGTGCCCGGCTTTGTTTTTAGATCACTTGGTTACTGTCATAGTGGAAAGTGCGCATTGTCTGCCTCTGTGAAGGGTTAAGGGGGTATTCTCATCTGAGACAACATGGCTAGGATATACCTCCATTGTCTGATAGGTGCGGGTCCCACCTCTAAAACCCGCACCTATATCGAGGACAGAGCGGGCAAAGTGGTGGCTGGAGGACTCCGGTCGGCCCACCACCAAGTGCTCACCACATAGAAGTGAATGGGAGCGCATCGTGCATGCACGGCCACTGCTCCCATTCACTTCTATAGGCTCAATGGAAATGTTGGCAGTGCGCCCTTCACCACTTTCGGGGCTCCGTTTAGGAGATAGGTGCAGGTCCTGCACCTATCAGACAGTGGGGGCATATCCTAGCTATATGCACTCCTTGTCTCTGAAGAGAAAATCCCATTTACTTTGGCTACTCAGTTGCCCACCCGAATACCGCCATACACAGACTTTACTCCTCTCGGCTCTGCTTCTGACCTTCTTGGATTAGCGGTAGAAATGTCTACGCGGCAGCCCTCATGCATGCAAATGCAAACACCTCTACACAGTGTCTCCATGCATTTCTTTGAACATTTGAGGGTTTGCTTTAAGATGATCATCTCTGCGGTCACCTGCATATGGACTAGGGACCCACATGGGCTGTGGTAACATCACAAGACGGCCACAATTAGTGGGCAATCTCAGTGTTTCACTATGTGCGTCAGTCGCAAGGATTCCAACATGGGTTGCGATGCGATCATCGTGAGTTTTATTCCCCCTAGTAAACTGCAGGCAGTTAGCGAGTTGCAATCATGCTCTAATTTTGCAGCAATATAGACACTGTATCATTGTGTTTTTTTCATAGCCTTAAAGGGGTTATCCTGTGATTAATGTTAAAAATGGAAACATCATTTAGTACATGACTATCTCTTTCTAAGAAAGCTAGAACCACCCTTGTACCTATCTCATAGGGCATGTCCTGTCTGCTGAAGCAGTTGACGGATGGAACTGAGCATGTGCTTCCAGCTCTGTGAGCAGAACAGAGAAATTAGAAAAAGAGCAAACAGCAGGTGGCGCTATACAGATAGATTTAATTGAATGGCTCAGTGGCGATAATACATTAAGTATTCAGATCCAGGTGCTGAATATTATTAGTGGGACAACCCCTTTAAATGGAACCTGTCAGGAGTTTGATGCTGCTCGATCCCCAATGTTTGTTCTTCTCCTTATTTCTCTGTCCACCTTGCTGAGGTGGACGTGCCTGCTCAGTTTCGTTCTTCAACTGCCACCAGTTGGATCTTCTTTTATAAGTGGTGACAGTAACAAGGAAAGCTACAGCAGAAAGGACACCCCCCTGAGCTGACAGAGAGCTGCAGCAGAAAGGGCACACCCCCTGAACTGCTAGCCTTAAAGGGGTTATCCCATGACTAATTAAAAATGAAAATCAGACATCATATAGTACATGACAATATCTTTCTAATAAAGCTAGAACCAGCCCTGTACTTCACCTAGATCCAGAGATCTCCCCATTCATTTCTCTGCTAGATATACAGTACAGACCAAAAGTTTGGACACACCTTCTCATTCAAAGAGTTTTCTTTATTTTCATGACTATGAAGGCATCAAAACTATGAATTAACACATGTGGAATTATATACATAACAAACAAGTGTGAAACAACTGAAAATATGTCATATTCTAGGTTCTTCAAAGTAGCCACCTTTTGCTTTGATTACTGCTTTCCACACTCTTGGCATTCTCTTGATAAGCTTCAAGAGGTAGTCCCCTGAAATGGTCTTCCAACAGTCTTGAAGGAGTTCCCAGAGATGCTTAGCACTTGTTGGCCCTTTTGCCTTCACTCTGCGGTCCAGCTCACCCCAAACCATCTCGATTGGGTTCAGGTCCGGTGACTGTGGAGGCCAGGTCATCTGGCGCAGCACCCCATCACTCTCCTTCATGGTCAAATAGCCCTTACTTTCAAAGTTTTCCCAATTTTTCGGCTGACTGACTGACCTTCATTTCTTAAAGTAATGATGGCCACTCGTTTTTCTTTACTTAGCTGCTTTTTTCTTGCCATAATACAAATTCTAACAGTCTATTCAGTAGGACTATCAGCTGTGTATCCACCTGACTTCTCCTCAACGCCACTAATGGTCCCAACCCCATTTATAAGGCAAGAAATCCCACTTATTGAACTTGACAGAGCACACCTGTGAAGTGAAAACCATTTCAGGGGACTACCTCTTAAAGCTCATCAAGAGAATGCCAAGAGTGTGCAAAGCAGTAATCAAAGCAAAAGGTGGCTACTTTGAAGAACCTAGAATATGACATATTTTCAGTTGTTTCACACTTGTTTGTTATGTATATAATTCCACATGTGTTAATTCATAGTTTTGATGCCTTCAGTGTGAATCTACAATTTTCATAGTCATGAAAATAAAGAAAACTCTTTGAATGAAAAGGTGTGTCCAAACTTTTGGTCTGTACTGTATATATATCAAGCTGGCAGCTCAAGAGGAGTGTCTTCTCTAATGCAGCTCAGGAGGCGTGTCTCAGCTCTCCCTATTACAGCTCAGGAGGCAGTTGAAGAATGAAACTGAGCATATGCGGCCTTCTCAGTGAGCAGGTCAAAGAAATAAAAAATAAAAAATGCAGGTGGGGTTATACAAATACATTTTATTAAATAGCTCAGTGGCTATGCAAAATTTCTAATTACATGCCATTACAAAAGTATTCAGATCCAGGCGCTGGTTTGAAAACTGTAGATTATTTTTCACGGGACAACCCCTTTAAGCAAATCTAGAAGAGCAATGAATGTGGAGATCAGTGATGAGCGGCAGAGGCAATATTTGAATTCCCGATATATCGCTAATATTTGGGCGAATATTCGTCATATATTCGAGAATTCATGATCTCCAGTCATTATGTTCTTGATTGCAAAAATCGGCAATCAGAAACTTCGCTATAAAAATTCGCGATTTAAAAATTCGCAATCAACACTACTCCTAAAGTCAAAGATATTGCAGCCTTCTCATTGGCCCACAAAAAAGAAGCAGTGAGGGATCATCTGTACTGATGGGGAAAAAAAATCTAGAATATTCGCGATTAGGAAGATATAGCACTATATTCTAGATATTTAACAAATTCTTGAAGTGCCAATATTCGCGATAAAAATTTGCGATTAGAATATTCGCGATCAACACTATTGGAGATCTCTGGATCCATGTGAGGTACCGGGCTGGTTCTAGCTTTGTTAGAAAGAGATCGTCATACTGTATGAGCTCTGATTTTATTTTTTTATATTAATCAAGGGGTAACCCATTTAAGTTTACAAACACTCTTCTCTGCTCTATACTTTTCCGTGTTCACTGCCTATTTGCTAGATTCATAAGAAAAAAGGCACTTTTTTGACAAGATTGTCCACATTTCCGCCCACCTACCTTCCCTGAAAGCTTGCAATACAAACTTCTCTTCTAGTGTTTCCATTCATATCAATCATTGACCAGTTTCTCTTCAATGAGGTGGCCTGTTACTCTCCATAAAAATCTGTGCAAAAAAAAAAGGATGTTTTTGCTTTGTTTATGCCATCATCCCCCCCCTTTATCTGAGCATTAACTTTGCACAAGCCACAGTAACCATATTTCACTGGTTAATATGCTAAATATTGATTGCAAGCAATATCGCGTGTATTCTATTTTTCTATTCATGGCCCATAAATTCATTTCAATTATGGAAGATTTTACATATTTAATGCTTCCCAGAATTGCAATTAATATTCTTCGGGGAGCAGACATCTTGGAAGATCTGAGAAGTGTTTAGGCGGATGCCAATTTCAGGTCCATCTTGCATTATGTGGGAAAGATTATCTTCCTACAGTAGTGGTTAATTATTCTCTATCGGAGAGGTTTCTACAGTCACGTACCCTGTGAAAAGCATACTATGTATGGGCTGGACCCCTTGTGGGAGCCTGTCCTTGTCTCTTTCCCACTGTAACTCTAAATTCTACTCGTTTTGCCTCTTTTTGCCAATCACATGATAATTGAGGCCACCCTAATGATACCTTTTCCACCAATAAATACCAACCAGACAAAATAGGAGTATGATTTCCGAGATGGTGAAAGGGTTAAAACCAGCATCCCTAATGATCTAGGGTAGTGAAAGGGGTTTTCCAGGATTTTGTATCAATGACCTAAGCATAGGATAGGCCATCAATATCAGGTCAATGGGGGTCTGACACCCCACAAACCCGCCGATCAGCTCTTCAGGAGTAGTTCCATCCATTGTGTAGTTGGCTGAGTTGGTTGCTGCTCCCATTGAAGTAAATGGGAGTGGTGGTACATTAACCAGTTCCAATTATTACATAAAGGATGGAACTGTCTAGTTCTGATGCAGGAGCTACTCCCAAACAGCTGATTGGTGGGGATGTGGAGTGTCAGATCCCCATTGATCTGATATGGATGGCCTATTTTGAGGATAGTTAATCAATATAATAATCCAGAAGAGACCTTTTTTAAAGTGGTCAATAGCAAATTTCCTGGTGGTATATAAGGTATCGAAGAGGTCATTGTAAACATACCTGGTGGTGTAGGGTATTGAAGAGATCAATGTAAACATACCTGGTGGTGCAGGGTATTGAAGAGGTCAATGTAAACATACCTGGTGGTGCAGGGTATTGAAGAGGTCAATGTAAACATACCTGGTGGTGTAGGGTATATAAGAGGTCATTGTAAACATACCTGGTGGTGCAGGGTATTGAAGAGGTCAATGTAAACATACCTGGTGGTGTAGGGTATTGAAGAGGTCATTGTAAACATACCTGGTGGTGTAGGGTATTGAAGAGGTCAATGTAAACATACCTGGTGGTGCAGGATATTGAAGAGGTCAATGTAAACATACCTGGTGGTGCAGGGTATTGAAGAGGTCAATGTAAACATACCTGGTGGTGCTGGGTATTGAAGAGGTCAATGTAAACGTAAACATACCTGGTGTTGTAGGGTATTGAAGAGGTCATTGTAAACATACCTGGTGGTGCAGGGTATTGAAGAGGTCAATGTAAACATACCTGGTGGTGCAGGGTATTGAAGAGGTCAATGTAAACATACCTGGTGTTGTAGGGTATTGAAGAGGTCAATGTAAACATACCTGGTGGTGCAGGGTATTGAAGAGGTCAATGTAAACATACCTGGTGGTGCAGGGTATTGAAGAGGTCAATGTAAACATACCTGGTGGTGCAGGGCATTGAAGAGGTCATTGTAAACATACCTGGTGGTGTAGGGTATTGAAGAGGTCAATGTAAACATACCTGGTGGTGCAGGGTATTGAAGAGGTCAATGTAAACATACCTGGTGGTGCAGGGCATTGAAGAGGTCATTGTAAACATACCTGGTGGTGTAGGGTATTGAAGAGGTCAATGTAAACATACCTGGTGGTGTAGGGTATTGAAGAGGTCATTGTAAACATACCTGGTGGTGCAGGGTTTTGAAGAGGTCAATGTAAACATACCTGGTGGTGTAAGGTTGGCTTAACATCAGCCTCCATAAACACTCTAGGTCCGTGTTTCTCATACGGTGAGGCGCCCCCTAGTTGTTGTTTTAGCCGAGAAAGTATTTTTCAAGTACATAAGCAGCGCAATTCTTTCTCTGCAATGGCAATCTCAATTCTTTTTTTTACGTAATTGGATCCTCCTGTGCTTTTTTAATGTTCTACTGGGTTCAGGAGACAAATTTAAAGATGAATTGAGGTAATTTATTTTAAAAAATTGGCATTAATTGCGAAAAATGGTTTGGTCTAGAGACATCGCCATGTGGCCCAAGTAGAAAAAGATTGAAAATGCCTGATCTATACATCCCTCTCCATTTGTTTTGTCTGGTATACATCTCAGCCCAATTCACATGACTAAGGGTACATTCACACAACCAACTGTATGTATTTTGCGATCAGCAGAAAATACAGATGACGTCCATGTTTTTTTTGCGGATCCATTGTAACAATGCCTATCCTTGTCTGAAAAATGGACAAGAATAGGACATACATACTCTATCTTTTTTGCAGGGCTACGGAACAGACATACGGATGTGGACAGCACACCGTGTGCTGTCCGCATTTCCTGCGGGCACATTGAAATGAATGGGTCTGCATCCTATCCGCAAAAAAATTTGGCACACACATCAATTTTGCACAAAAATGTGCAACTTTTGCACCTTGCTTGATACTTTTCTAGACAGCGGGCATAGCATGGCTATGCAAACACTACATGCAGCAACACCCTGCTCCATGCGCAAAGACACATACAAACGCTGGATACACGGGTTAATCTGAATTGCATTACTGTTATACTTACTTTACCTGAAAATTAGAAACATTTTGCACATATTTTTGGGCATGACACAATTCTGATCAAAAATGTTTTGAAAAAACAAACAAAAAGGATTGTGACCTAAAATGCACTCAAAAAGCTTCTAATTTTCATGTATTGTAAGTATTGCGATAATGCATTTCAGATTAACCTGCGTCTGCATGTGTCTTTGTGCATAGAGCATAGTGCTGCTACATATAGTGTTTGTTGGCTTTAGCAAGTCCGCTATGGTAGCGTGCAGCGTTAAGCCAACCGAAGCATCAAAAGCGGAATTTGGTCCGAAGTTTAGGAAAACTTCGATTCTAAACGAATCTGAATTTCCTCGCGCTTTCCCAAAATGGTGGTTGAACGTGTGAAAGTAAGTGTAGAGGAGACAAGCCCAGGATCACAAGATCACCCATAATGCAGTGCAGCCAGCCAATCCACAGGTAGCCATCCCCCTGTGATGTCACAGCTAGGCAGAGCCCTATAAAACGCTGATCTAACTCTGTTATTTTTTGCATTGCATGGGCGGCTGTGATCCAACAAATTTACTGTAATTGAGACCAATAACTAAAAATTTTAATTACAGCTCAAATCTACGCCAGCCCCTAGCCTTGCCTGTGCCTCCTGAAAAGTTAGGCGTATCTCACTTCAGCATGTGGATCAAGACTGGCATCTTCTCCCATACTTATGTCATAGGGGAAAAAGCAGCGACAAGTCCTCTAAAAAGTGAAGGTGTCCTGGGATAATGTGAGAAATTGTGCATCTCTGACAAATTACATTTGTAAAGCGAGAGAGGGAAGTTTTATCAAAAGAATCCATCAGTCAGTGTGAGGATGATGAGGAGATAAATAGTGTGTCCGAGCTTTCCACTGTGCATTAACCGGCCGCATCAATAACTAATGAGCTCTAATTCCTCCTCTTACTTGCTTTGCTTAAAAATGCATATCCTGACTAGTTGTATATTGCGGTGACCGAACACCCGTGTATATTAAAGAGGAGGGGCGGTCATATCATGTCTGCAGTCTACAGTATTACTTGTGGAAATTCGGAAAATACTTTATAGAAACAGAAGTTATATGGAAATGTGGCTATATGATAAGTGCAACCCATTGAAGAAATGAATGTAAGGGTCTACAGCGAAGAGGGGGACTAGAGAAAAATGGTGGCCCTTACTGGGCTGGTTAACAATAGCCACCTGGTACCATAGAACGTGGTACTTGTTTGCCCCCTATCTCAGCTCCCCAGTCCTTAGGTTGATTTTCCACACCCTTGTGTGAAAAAGGGATTGTGCAATCCCTTCTCTATGAGCACCAAAGCAGATGTATCGGCTGCCACTACAGTGTGTATGCTCTTGCAGCAATGTTCATTGGTGATGTTGCTGATGGTAGCAGCTCTTATTAAGGCAGGTGTAAATGACCAGGGCAAGTGGGCAAGCAGTAAAAGGGTCCTAATGAGATAATCAAACTGATCCACAACAATACACACCTAAAGACTTTGTACACCTTTGGGGCAATTTTTTTTATTATTGCATTTTACGGTACTTATTTTCAGCTAAAAATCATTTTTTCAATGGGTCTTTATTAAAAAATATGGAATCTTTTTTTCTGTACATAGCTGAGATGCTGTAGTAGCAGCCTGTGGATTTTCTGTCTTTTCCGTCATTTGGGGAGCTGATGGGCTCCTTATCTCTGCTCTCTGACATTATAAACACTCAATTAAGCTCAATCCTTATCTTACTGATAAGAAGGTGGCTAAAATAAGTGTTTATGACCTCTCAGTTGTTTAGAGATAAAAGCTATAGATGACCAGCTCAAAGTGAAAGTACCAGTCACAAAGTTAGAAAAATAGTTAATTCTTTGTGACAAAATGGCTCAATATTTTTTAATAAAGGCCAAAAAAATAATATTTTTAGCTAAAAATGAGTAAAATGCAATCATTAACAAAAATTGCCTCAGAAGGTGTACATAACTTTTAAGTAATAATTTAATAGTTGGAGTTCTATCCCATCTCTGAATAAGTGGCCACAGTACTGAAGTCTGTTGGCGCTATGAAGACATCCATGCCAGCAATTTAAAGGTCCACAAACATGTACCTCCATTGCTAGATAGGATTTCAGAACAGTCATTAGGGGACCCCGTCGTCCTAGAGGTGAGCAGTGTATACACTACCTAAATCAATAAAAAATAACTGCCAGGCGGCGTAAGAGGTGGATCGGAAGATCTGAAAATTGCTTGGCAGGGAGGTCAGAAGAACCTGGCAAGGAAGCCTCCTCAAGGTCATGTCGCCTGTGTCCTATCAATAATCCTGTCCACTTTTTCTTTGCATGAGCCATGCATGCTCACGGTCTGTCTTCATCACTCCTATTCACCGTGAATGGGGTCGTCATAAATATACAAATAGACTCCCATTTATCTCTAAGGGAATGCTTGACAAGCATGGAGACACATGCTTGTTCTGCTCTCCAGATGAAAATAGGGATTTGGACCTCTTATTGGGAGTCAAAACCCATGTAATTTTCCTTAGAATGTGAAAAAGTATTGTTGAGGAGCCTCTTTAAGCTTTACTTACTGGAAATCTTCGTTAAAAAAATGGCATTGCTTTTTTTTGTGTGCAAATAGTATTCTAGATTTATGGTTCAGAGCTTTCGGGTTTGAGTCTAATGATGCATTACTGTATACAAATGTCACTTCTCTCCATATAGGAGCGTCCTGGGTAATGAGGTCTGTGCGTAGAGATTACCAACATTACGTCTCCTCCCGTTCTATTTCTTCTTTCGCATTGTAAGGAATTAGTGTTGAGTGGTTCATCTTCTACAATAATTAGTTAATGGTCGTCTCTCATTGGTTAAGGCTGCACATTGACAGCCACTCAGCAGGATCTGTGACATTGATTTCCGTCCTCTAGTTCCACCAGGAACATCTGGCTCAGCAAGCTAATTACAGGGAATCCTCCAGAGTTTACCTCCATTCCCACAACGCAGGTTACAAACTGGAAACCGATTACATTTACAACATTTACGTAATCATACAAACAGCTCTGGCTATCAAGGCTGCTGCTCACATCCCCGACACGCCGCTATATCACATAATTATCTTGTTTCACACTGAGCGTTCCGTCACACACAGCCGGAGACACGGGGCAGCCAGGGAGGGTTCACCAGGACTTTTTGCTATTTGTCGCTTTGTTTCTTTGTGAAGGAAATATATGTTAAACTTCAAAGAACCAAGATGATCCCCCCAAGGCCGTTAATGAGTAGATGATGATGACATTTTCCAGTTAGGGGACCGAGATGTTTTGAGGGCACTGCAGTTCCTCAAAGCAAAGCTAAGGACAAGAAAGAGGAAATTGTATCTGCCTTATGTCTAAGACACATTAGAGTTCCTTGCTCTATAGAAGTTGTCTTTTGAACTTTCTTGAATAGTGATTATGTGGGAGAGAAGCAGCTATACTAATGTAGAAATGTAATCAAATGAGTGAATGTGTAAAGGCCTATAAGTGACCATACACCTTCATTGGCAGCTGTTCCTCCAGACTCCCCCATACACATGCATAATCTGTTTGGCCAAGCTTTCACATGTTGATGAGTGGAGAGTAAGCCCCTGCCAAAGGTTTCTGGTGGAAGCTTATCTCCCCTGAGGAGTTGAAATTCAGGTTGCCCGATCCTCCTTTTCCTCAAAATCCTCTGTTGAGGAAAGTTGGAAGGACCACGTACATGTAGAATTCGACTCGAGTCTGAATAATTTCTACCCAGATCACTAGTGCCCCGAATGCCTGGAAAGGTCTCTCTGTTTCTTTTATTCTCCTGAAACGAATCCCAAAAACGTTATTCTTTCAAACCCAAACTTTGGTGGAGAATTTGGGTCAAATTCCCAACTTTACAATTGATTTGCTCATCCCTATTGGGTGGTTCTACGAAATTATCAGGTTCGGATGAGTTTTATATTTTTTTTGTCTACGTGGGCTTCAAGTTTTTGAAGGGGTTTTCAATTCACGGCATGTCACCAATTATCTTCTGTGCATTAGTCTGAGTTACTGAACTTGTGCCGCTGTCCCCTCCCTACGACACATGAACAGTGAGTTGTTAAGTGGGCTGACTGCTCAAATTGCGAATGCGCCTACTCACTCCTGGCTGCTTGAGATATCATCGGCCATTCTTTACTTAACGCATTAACCAAAAAGTTTAGTTCGGCTGCATCTATAGTTACCAGCCCATAGCGGAAATGACTGACATGCTCATAGGCAACACTGAGTTTACGGAGAGGACCTCCATCAATTAGCTCCAAATAGCGCCTCTTTCTGTGGAGGACCTGACACATCAACACATTACATAGCCAGCCCATTGATTTGAATAGGCACCACATAATCCTTTATTTCCTTTGTAGACGTGCTGCAGTTACATTTAGAGGGGTTGTCTGAGTTATATAAAAACTCGGGCAACCCCTGTAAACTGCCTAAAATAACCAATGTCTACTCGCCCGTTTGCTACTTCCTGCTCTGCGCTCTGGTCCTCACTGCTGCTCTTTCTTTTTCTGGATGCAGCGGTGATGTTCTGTGCACACAGGCCACTGCTGCAGACAATCACTGGCTTCGGCAGAGAGACATCCCATGCACGGCTGAGGCCAAAGATTGGCTGCAGCAGCGACCTGTGCATGGTATGTTACCATGCCAGCCAAGAAAATTACGTCAGCAGCGGATAGAGCGCATAACTTGAAGAAAACAGGTGAGTATGCATTAATTTGTTACTTTAGGCCATTTACAGGTGTTGCTCGAGTTTTTATTTAAGGGCTCTTTCACACTTGCGTTGTTCTTTTCTGGCATAGAGTTCCGTCGTCGGGGCTCTATGCCGGAAAAATCCTGATCAGGATTATCCCAATGCATTCTGAATGGAGAGAAATGCGTTCAGGATGCATCAGGATGTCTTCAGTTCAAGACCGGAACGTTTTTTGGCCGGAGAAAATACCGCAGCATGCTGCGCTTTTTGCTCCGACCAAAAATCCTGAACACTTGCCGCAAGGCCGGATCCGGAATTAATGCCCATTGAAAGGATCCGGCCTTAAGCTAAACGTCGTTTCAGCACATTACCGGATCCGACGTTCAGCTTTTCCTGAATAGTTACCATGGCTACCAGGACGCTAAAGTCCTGTCTGCCGTGGTAAAGTGTAGTAGGGAGCAGGGGAGCAGCACACCCACAGTCCGCGCGGCCCCCGGGGCGCCCCAGAGCGACGCCAGGGCGCCCCATGTGCATGGACCACGCGATCACATGGATCACACGATCCATGCGCATGGGGCGCCCCGACGCCGTCCCGGGAGCCGCACGGGCGGCAAGCACACTGCTCCCCCGCTCCCCACCACTACCATGGCAACCAGGACTTTAATAGCGTCCTGGCTGCCATAGTAACACTGAACGCATTTTGAAGACTGATCAGTCTTCAAATGCTTTCAGTTCACTTGCGGTGTTACGGATCCGGCGGGCACCTCCGGCAACGGAAGTGCACGCCGGATCCCAACAACGCAAGTGTGAAAGAGCCCTAAGTCAGACAACCCCTATAACACTTGCTTCCGGGTTCCACCGTAGATTATAGCTATTAACTTAGGGTCCTGCCATTGGGAAACCCTATAATCTTCTTAGTTTCAGTGGACTTTTTCAGCTCAACCAGCATAGTCCAAAGTGGACACCCCCTTTAATTAAAAAAAATAAAATAAATATATAAATAAAAATGTAAATATCTAGTCCATAAATGTCCTACATCTCGCAACCTTCAGCAAGTAAAATGCAGGCATTAACAGGGAAAAGGGTTGGCGATGTCACTGTGAAGGGCCCACCAGGATTATTAAGGCCATTGGATACATGACAATTATGCAGGGGAGCGATAGATACGAGATAAATAGACATGACATAAGTAATAGATACACATTTTGTTTCTTTTGTACTACCCAGGGAGCCAGCAATATCTGAACTGTGCCTTGTACCCTTTTCTTGAAATGCTTTCACCAAGTTATGATTTGGCATCTAGCATCGAAGCCATTAGTGCTGACAGGTTAAATCCCTCTGCAGATAGCATCACAAAGGAGCTAATTCAGTGCCAGCCATTATCCCTCTGAAGAGTTACAGCCAGGCCCGGCTCACCAGCCGCACGCAAGGGCTCTTCTCGAACATTATCTGCTGCCGGTATAGACTTCGCTGGCTATTTTTTATTATTTGTGCCTAACAATTAGAGAGGTTTTATATCATTCCTCATATGTTTTATATGGCAGCTTCTAACCGTCTTAAAATTTACAGAAGGGGTATGTTATTATTATTAATGTCCAACATTGTGTACGCCTTCACAGAAATTACTGCCCAGAATTTGCGTGAAATTAATCCATATAATAGGTTTGAACGTTTTCTTGAAGTTCTTGGCCACTGTTTAAAGGGATTGTCCGGGACTAGCAAAAACAATCTCATTAAGGGCTCATTCACACGACCGTGGTTTGGTTCCGCATCAGGCTTCGGGTGCGGACCCATTTACTTCAACGGGGCCACAAAAGAGGCGGATAGCTGTCGGCATCCGTTGCTCCGTTCCGTGGCCCCGCAATAATGATAAGTCATGTCCTATTCTTGTCCGTTTTGCAGATAAGAATAGGCATTTCTATAAAGGGCCGTCCGTTCCGCAAATTTGCAGAAAGCACACGGGCGGCATCCGTGTTTTGCGGATCCGCAATTTGCGGACCGCAAAACACGGCACGGTCGTGTGAACAAGCCCTAAAGGGGATTTCCGGGAGTTTAATATTGATGGCGTATTCTCGGGACTGGTCATCAATATCTGATCGTTGGGGGTCTGACTTGTGGCAGCGCCACCGATCAACCGTTTAAAGAGGCCGCGAGGCACTGCGGCCTCGTCTTAGACTAGTGACGTCACATTCCTCAGTCACATGGCCTTGATGCAACTTGGTCAACTCCTTCCTATTCAGTCCATCCTATGTGAATAGGCCTGAGCTGCAAAGCCCACCACAGCCTCTATGTAATGTACGGCACGTTTTTTGGTATGCTGTGAAGAGTCCACGGCCTCTTCAAATAGCCGATGGTTGATGGTGTCGGGTGTTGGACCCTCGCCGATCAGATATTGATGACCTCAATATTTTCTTCCCTGAAAGTCACTTTCATTCCTTAATATATATTATCATTACTGCTCTCATTTTTTCAGAGATGGAAATCCGAATTCCCTGCATAGTGATAGCGTAAAGGTAGATTTTTTTTAAAAAATGCAGCCAAGCCAAGGATGTAATTAAAATAATAATAATTAAAAAACTTATGCTCAACATCTCAAGCCCCCTCCGTTCCAGAGCTGTCACTTCGGCGTCCTCAATGGTTTTCCTGACTACAGCTGTGATGTACCACATGTGACTGCTGAAGCCACAGCCAATCGCTGGCCTCAGCTGTATTTAGAGCAAGACTGCTAAGGCCAGTGACTGGCTGCAGCAGTATAAGGGGAACATAATTGCTGAAACATTGTTTCAGGGCTGCAGCGGTGGTGCTGGAACGGAGGGAGTTCAGAGCGGCGAGTATATTAATATTTTTTTATTATTCTAATACTGTCCCTGCCTTTTTCTTTTAATTTAACTTTGACAACTACTGTAAATGATAAAATTCTGATTGCCTGAAGCCACCACTAGAGGGAGCTTAGAGGTTTGCCGCATACCTCGATAGTAAGAATGTTTTATTGCTGGTTAAATTCTAAGCTCACCTTAGTGGAAGTAATCGGAAAATGGACAACTCATACTGGCACTACTGCTTGAGAACGCTCGACGGACGTGGTCTCACATCAGAATGGTAAAATGATAGAGCTTACTTTTGGCAGGTACACTGTGTTTTATAGCCTGTACGAGGGTCAGATCAGGTATCTGTCATAAATCAAGCCCGTCACTGAGATGTCTTTCACCGTATTGGGAGTTTCTAAGCTGCGCTTGTTTCTACAAGGCATTTCATGTACAAACATGGCCGGAAGCTTGGTACTCCCCTCCACTGGTGAACCGGACCGAAAAGTGCATTTCTAGAATTCTGTGCCCCTCCAGGTCAGAGCACAACTGATTGTCTTATTTTCCTCTATTCCTCTTTCCACCTATGCCTGTGAGTCCAGTGTTAGTCAAGCTCCCTCTAGTGGCAGCTTCTAGCAGCCAGAATTTTATTATTTAAAGAGGCCCTGTCAGCAGGATCTACCCTATTAAACTAAGCACACTGCCTAATAAGGTTATTCCTATGGACTGAAACAATACCTGGATGTTGAAAATCTGTTCCGGGTTAAGGCAAGCCCTTCAGTGCACCGTTTTACAGCTGCTTACTGCACCGACATTGCAGTGCACAGCGCCAGCGTGCTACTCGTGCTTGGACTAGCCCACAGGGAACAGGGGAATCCTCCAGTGGGCCCCTGGGCAAGGTGGGCCCTTAAATTGTAGTGTCTTGCTGCTGCTCGCCACTGTGTGAGTATTTGCATGAAGCCTTACTGTGGGCCTCAACAATGAATTCTACTTGCGGGCCCTAATACTGGTGCTACTACAGGGCGAGAGAATGTGATGACCGGCTCTGTCAGTCAAGGGGAGGTGGCATGGAAAACAGAGGGGCACCGAGGGGCTAGGGCCTGTCCCTTCGTGCTCTTAAGTCCTAATTTACATATAGAAAAGGCGAATCTGATTTTTGCCAACCAAGGAATCATTTTAATCAGCAGAATCAACCGTACCAGACAGTGTGTCTGGTTTCATAGGGTCAATGCTACTGACAGGGCCTCCGGGAAGGTCCCAAACCCAACACAAGTCCTGGCCATTTTTGGCCAGGATGGTCTCTGAAAATTAAGGACAGTCCCTGCAAATTTGGGACTGTTGGCAACGGTGTCTTCAAAGGGATTGTGCAGCGTGACACTATTGATGACCTATCCTCGGGATAAATCATCAATATCAGATTGGCGAGGATCGGACTCCCTGCGCCGATCAGCTGTATGAAACGGTAGTGGCACTCGTGCTTCATCTTCAAAATTACCTGTGCATCGTCTCGCTTGAATATCCGACCAACCCCAGCCGATGAGGATAAGTTATCAGTATTGTGGTTCTGCATAACCCCTTTAACCCTACCACTATAAAGGGGATTTTGGGGTCTTTAACAGAAAAAGAGGGTCTTTAAGAAAAATGCACCTGTACTGAATTTTGGCCATTTTAGAAAAAAAAAAAATGATGACACTTTTAAAAAATTAGAGCAGAGATCAGCAACCTCCAACCCTCCAGCTGTTCTGAAACTACAACTCTCACAATCCTCCTTTCACCTCTATGGGAGTTACAAGAACAGCTTAGGCTACTTTCACATCTGCATCTTCCTTTCCGGTTTTGAGAAGCGGCAGATGATCTAAAAAAAAAAACGCAGGAAAACGCATCCGTTGGAATAGTACAACCGGCTGCATCCATTCAGAACAGATCAGTTTCAATATGATAAAACCGGAACATGCCAGATCCGCGTCAAATACCATTGTAAGTCCATGGGCGCCGGATCCATTTTATTTTGTGTCCGAAAAAAATTGATCCGTTACCATTGACCTGCATGGTTTCTGACCCTGGAGCTTCAGTTTCCCATGCCACACGCAAAAAATCTTCTTCCAGCAGTTTTGTGTCCGGCATGGGAACGCAACAAACCGGAACGGAATGCATTCCGGTGCATTCCGTTCTGTTCCGTTCAGTTTTGTCCCCATTGACAATGAATGGGAACAAAACTGAAAGGTTTTCCTCCAGTTTTGAGATCCTCTGCTGGATCTCAAAACCGGAAAGGAAAATGCAGATGTGAAAGTCGCCTGAGTACATGTGCATGCTGGGATTTGAGTGCCGAAGGTTGCTGATCCCTGGACTAAAGGAAAAAAAGGGTCTGTTTTTATCCCCAAAAGACGGCGCTACTCTTGTCCATAGGCCATGTCTGGTATTACACTTCAGCAGCAGGTAAGTGAATGTATAAGGGTACTTTCACACTAGCGTTATTCTTTTCCGGCATTGAGGATCAATACTGGAAAAGAACTGGAGGAGTTTTATCCCAATGCATTCTGAATGGAGAGCAATCCGTTCAGGATGCATCAGGATGTCTCCAGTTCAGTCTTTTTGCCTTTTCAAGACGGAGAGAATACCGCAGCACGCTACGGTTTTATCTCCATCCAAAATTCCGGAACACTTGCCGGAATGCTGGATCCGGCATTTTTTCCCATTGACATGCATCAATGCCGAGTGTTCTGGCACAACGGATCCGTTTTTGCGGTCTGCGCATGCTCAGACTGCAAAAAATTTGAAAAAAATAAATAAATGCCAGATCCGTTTTTCTAGATGACACCGGAGAGACGGATCCGGTGTACATCAGCATCCTGGTCCGTCTGACAAATGCCCTCAGTTGGCATACGTCTTGACGGATCCGGCAGGCAGTTCAGGTGACGGTCGGAATCCTCTGCCGCAGGCGTGAAAGTACCCTAAGCTGTAATATGGAATATGGGTGGCATGGTTTCTGGAAAAATAAAATATGATCCATGAATGAAAAACCTTAGTTTAAATTTAAGCCAAATTTATGTCGAAATTCCTAAGACCCCAATACCCCATGCTGTCATTCTTCCTAATTCCCGTGTGTTTCATTTCAAGCCGCCTCTTTTCCAGCAATGCTTCAGCTTGAAATATACTTGAATTTTAAATGGTTGTTTTCAAGGTAATTGACTGGACTTTTTAATGGAAGGATCTAGTAATTCTCTATTTAAATGGAAGGAGGGGGAAAAAAAATAAAAAATTCCCCCAAAAATTCTAAAATGAAATCTCAGTATTTTCCCCAGACTGCACTTCATTGTCCTCCACCGATATATATCACAGTCGCTATCTCCAACAAGGTTATTTTAATTACCAATTTAAGCACTATGTATAATTAACTGCCGGCTCGTGTTTAAGTCAGAATTCTGTGCATTACTGAAAATTCAGTTCATTTTTATTCCATTTTTCAGTCGAAAAGTACTCTGTTGCTTGCCTTAAGATTATTTAGTAGCATTTAAAATTATATCGGCGCTATTACATTCCTGGATCAAGGCCTTTAATATATTTGCATTCATGAGCCAAAGCTGAAGTCCATTATCATTTCAAGAATTACTGACCGAATCGAAACAAATTTAAGCAGGACACTTTCATTCTGATAAAGAGAGACTAATTTCCTGGCATTCTGCTTTTTGAAATCGGGGCCAATACAGGTCATTGTGTTCTGTGAAGAAACGCAAAAAGGAGGAGAGATAAGGATGCTGTGTCCCTCGCTCTGTAGAGGTCAAGGGGCCTTAAGAATACCATTTTTTGAGATCCCGGCGCACGTTGAAGTTGTCCCCTCCCCACTCCTTGCCTTTTGTTAGGTGAAGGATAGATGTCGTATATATAGGACGCCCTTTTATCATTTTATTTTATACTTTAGTAGGCAAAAGAGTTCAATTTGTCATTTTGTTAAAGGGGGTTATGCAGGATTTTATTGTGGCTTTATTTTTTATTAATTTTTTTACAAAAACAGCGCCACACCTGTCTACAGGTTGAGTGTGGTATTGCATCCAGCTCTGTTGACTTCAGTGGAGTTCAGTTTCAATCCCAGATACAACTCATGGAGAGGTCTGGTGCTGTTCTACTTATACTGGACAACCCTTTTCATTTTTAACCCTCCCCCCTCCGCCTTCACCCTGCTCCGGGTCTATGGGTCCACCGCTCTCTTTACTGCGCTGTAAACGACCACAGTGAGTGCCTGCAGCTGTGATCTATCCCCAAGCGGCATGACACTGTTTGGGTCACATGTCACTGCTGAGGCCAGTCATTGGCCCCCGTCTATGCCAGTAGTGTATATGCTGGAACATATTGTCAGGGAACAGGTAGGTATGTTACCCTCGATAGGTTCTGCTGCATAGGGGGGTATATTTAAAAAAAAAAAAAACTATATGAAGTTGGACAACCCTTTTAAGTGCGTTTTCACCAGGAAAAGATTACCAGTTATTTCATCTTATTAGTAGTCAGAAAGCGTGTAAACGTACGCCAAGAGAGTACATAGTATTACTTAGAAAACAATGCCAACACCCTAATATGTATACCCTCCTTTTTCAGAAAAGAAGAAAAAATAGCACCCACAATAAAAAAAAAAGCATAAAGTTTGTAAAGTGTGCAAACCTACTGTATGTCAAATCTGCAAAATGTCACTCCCTAGAGATTCATTGTTACAATCCAGACTTTCCTTGTTGTTCTGCTGAAGTGGACTAAGTCCGTTTCAGTAGAAGCCAGACACCTGAAATTAGTCCAAAGTTTGGTTGTGCTTAAAGGGGTTTTGCAAAACTCATCCTTTGTGTGGAAGTTGATACTTACTCGTCTGCCGCCATCTCTGAAGCACTCGCACAGACTGCGGGCCCTTCCGCTCGGGTCCCGACCGATTGTGCGCCCTTTCTTTCTGTTCAGCTGCAAAATAGTAAATGCAGCTGGGCAGGAAGAGAAGGGCACACATCTGGTGGAAGCCCGAAGCCTGTGTGAGCGCATCAGTGGACTGCCGGAGGGGCGAGTACTAACTACCCTGAGGAAAGGACAGGTTTTGTAAAAAGCCCAGAGATCCACTTTAGGCCTCATGCACACGACTGTAGTTCGGGTCCGCAGTTTATGCGGCTCGGATGCGGACCCATTCACTTCAATGGGGCCGCAAAAGATGCGGACAGCACTCCGTGTGCTGTCCGCATCCGTGGCTCCGTTCCGTGGCCCCACAAAAAAAATATAGCCTGTCCTATTCTTCTCCGCTTTGCGGACAAGAATAGGCATTTCTACAATGGGCCGCCTGTTCCGTTCCGCAAATTGCGGAAGGCACACGGGCGGCTTCCGTTTTTTGCGGACCGCAAAAAACGGAACAGTCGTTTGCATGAGGCCTTAAAGTAACATAGTATAGGAAACGAATGCAGACTCCCCTGGTGTGTGTCAGGGCAGCCTGGGACTTGATGTGGCTGCACTTGCACGCTCCGGGACAGCTGCCCTTTTGCCCTTCAACGTGGACATTTATCGATTATAATTCCAAGCAATAATTACTTCAAAGGACAATCTACACCAATCAATCCATATCATTTTGCAAAGAAAAAGGACTGAGCTGCCGTGATTGATTTTAGCTATTCATCCCTTTTCCTCCTTGACTTTAAATGGTTAGACAACTGCTTTTTTATATATATATATATATATAGTGGGGGGATCTTAAATTGCACACTCAATAAATTGTGGCTTTGTCTATTTTTAGTGATCATTAGGGTTATATCATAGCGGAGAAATCTGGAGCAGATTAACTGTATAGGCAAGCTGTCTCAGTCATCTGCTGTTAATCACGAGACAAGTCAAGCAGGTAGAGGAGGTTTTCTATAAAAACTGAGAAACGTACCGTATTTTGTTTTTTAAAAACAGAAGAAAACTGTATATACATTGTCATCCTATAATGTACGGAATTATATCTATGCGTATAAATCTTTATGTATATTTATATTTTTTTTAACTACCCCCCCCCTCAAAGTATATAAAGAAATTATAATAAACATAGAAATAAATTGCTACATTATATATAAATATTTTTGCATTTTTTGTCGCTACTTTTTGGTAACATTTATTCTCCAAATAAACGTATACGGGTCTCGTCTTCGGGAAGCCCCGTAATTACTGTAATTGGTAAATATGATGCGGTGCATTTCCATTGAATGGTCTGGCATTCGTGTCCATCTCAGATAATGGCCGTTTACACCAGATTGGAAGCAATAACCCGCAGTTGACCTACATAAAGATCGGGTCAGTAATCACATTAATTACCAGTGACCTGTATTAGGTCAATGTGTTATAAGTAATCACTTGATGGGACGTGGATCATCCCATATAGACTTGTTAAAGGAAAACTACAGCTTAAAAAAAACAAAAAAACTGGGTCCAGATGAATAATACCGCGGTGCTCGCATCACCAGATCTCCGCCTGTAGACCTTTGCTCTTGCTGGCGGAGGTTTTCACTGCTTACTATGGCATCCAAAAATTCTATAGAACATAGAAACATTGCTTGTCAATTGTGTTCAGGCTCCTATGCAATGACCAGGGCATTTAAAATGAAGAATTATTGCAATATACATGAAATAAACTATTGCAAAGTTTTTAGTTTTTTTAAATTTACATTACATTCTCTTCACTGGCAGCGCCCCCTGCTGTTTCTCCTACTGGTCCACCTTCTCCTGCATTTAGTGGTGGACTGACATGCTCAGTCCCTTCTCCTCTCCTCAGTGCTCATGGAGGGATCTCATAGTGAAGCCGCCCAGACAGTGTCGGACTGAAGACCCTAGGGCCAACCATCTGAGTACATAGGACCTTAAGGGCCCTATTTTATTAGGGGTCAATTATAGTATTATATCTGGTACCCTGGTGGGCCAGTCCGATCCTGAGCACCTTTCATTCATTCATCCCTCCTCCTAAATTCATAGAAGTATCTAGCTATGTCTCTCTCCAGGAGGAAGGGGTTACCAAGAGCTAATTGCAATGCAGCCTGGGAGATGCAGGTGCTTGATGAGCTGCTGACCACCCACAGAAAGGTAAGAAAGTCCTCCAGATAAGTGAGTAAAACCCCGTTAGGCAGGCCTTACATGTTAGATTAATGTCGGCTGAATCTGCCAATTATGGGCCTGCCTAACTATCTAATGTGTATGGCGGCCTCTTGACTTGCGTGGCAGCATCTCGTTGCCCTCTTCCCATTCACAACACATGCATTGGTTGGCTGCATGTGTATGGCGTTGGGTGGGAGTATGACTGGCTGTAGACATTACTGAAAGGGTTTTTTCAGGAGTTTGATATTGATAAGACCATGAATAGCGAATTGGTGGAGGTCTGACAACTGACACCCCGTGATCATCTGTTTGAAGAAGCCACAACACTCCAGTGAGCGCTGCAGCCGGACATTGTATGGTGGTTGTGCTTGGCATTGCAGCCTAAACCCATTCACTTGAATGGGGCTGAGGTGCACCTAGGCCATGTGATCAATGAACGTGACGTCGGTGGTCTAGGAAGAGGCTGCTGAGCTCACTGGAGTGCCTCAGGCTCTTCACACAGATGATCATTGGGTGGGGACGCCATGGGTTGGACCCCCGCCCCAATTGATATTGATGACCTTTCCTGAGAATAGGCCATCAATATTGAACTCCGAGCAAAGACACTTTAAAGGGGTTATCACATTAATTAATATATCCCCCATCCAGCCCTGTACCGCACGGGGATCCAGAGCTCTCCCCACTCATTGTACTATTTGCTCTTGTAGAGTTATTTCAAGCTAGCAGCTCAGGGGGGGTGTCCCTTTTGCTACGACTGGTAGCAGTTGAGGGATGGAGCTGAGCATGTGGGTCCACTTTAGTGAAGTGGACAGAGAAATAAGGAACCAAAAACAAACACCAGGTGGCGCTAAACAGATTATATTGAATAACTCAGTGTCTATAAAAAAAAATTTATTACATGCAATTACAATAGTATTCAGACCCTGGGGCTGGTTTATAAAATGTAGAATATATTTTCATTTTGTACTTTTCTACGTTTGTAGTAGTTATTTGGCTACTGTTCATTGGTATTATTTAAGCAATGTATGGTGGTATTTATCAAGACACACATTCCTTTGCACTTTGACTGCACTATAATTATTTACACAACTGTGATGTTATATGACCAGTACATAGCACTGTTAAATAGGCCGTATACTATGGTATATGGCTCTTACATTCAGGCACTTTATAGCATGTTTATTTGTGCACTGTTTGGCCGTATGTATACTATATGCAGACTGACACCCTCCAACATAAGACCCTGTGATAACAGTAATAAGGCAGCTGAAACCTTAAAAGTCACACATTTTACACACAACTTTGCATAACTCAAGCAACCACAAGAAACTTTGTAATATATCTTATCAATAAGAAATGTCTAGTTCTTATGTTATCAGCTGTTTGTCTTCCCTCCCCTTGCTAATTTCTTTTCATTTTAAAAAATGCCTCAATTCCGCCTGATCATATTAGGATGGACAGATGTATTTTTTCAGCCTTATAAACTATGTTACTATGAATAATATTACAGGCTATAGCTACTAGAGAGGGGTCGTTGACCCAGGGAGTTATTCTGATTGCCTAATTGGAGTCGGAAAGGAATTTTTTTCCTCTAAAGTGGGGAAAATCGGCTTCTACCTCACAGTTTTTTGTTTGTTTTTTGCCTTCCTCTAGAAAAACTTGCAGGATAACAGGCCGAACTGGATGGACAGAGAGCTTTTTTCAGCCTCATAAACTATGTTACTATATTCCTATGTATTACACATACCAATGCAAGTCTATGGGGAGGAGTGAGCAGGAGCACACAAACAGATAAGTAGATTTCCTAAGTGCTTTGTTCACAGCCATACAGGTCAATACCTCTCCGTAACCAGAGCTCCAGTCAGCACAGGGATTTCGGGATTTGGACCCCCGCTGATATGTTAATGATGATTCTTTTCCAGGATAACCCCTTTAATGCAAAGTTTGTTGAATGGTTAGTGACTCTTTAAGTGTATGTGCACGCGACAGTTTCATTTATGGGGAATTTCGTATGGTTTTCTCTGTGTTTTTGCACCAAATCCACACTAAACTCCCCAGACCCTCCACACTAAAATCTTCACCGCAGCTCAATTTACGTGCGGATAATGTCCACACCATGCACATGAGATTTATGAAAATCTCATCTGCTCAGCTAGTACAGTATGACGCTGTGGATTTTTTTTGGGCTTGAAAACCTGCGCGTAACATGCACAGTGTGCATATGCACTTAAAATGAAAGGCAGCGAGCGGTGGGAACTCCTGATAGGCAGCCGTAATTGCTGATGGAAGAAGCCTCATTTCTCTATTCTCTCCAACGTTGGAGCTACTAATTTGAAACCGAAAACAGATGTAAGCCCTCTGCCACGATCTCTCACCCTGCCAGCGCATGCACCCACCGAGTCACGGGTGCACCTGGATATCCGCCATACCTGTTTACAAATGACCCTAATTTTCTGCTTGATTCAGCAGCAACTGCATAGACTCCCCCGTGATGTAATTAGTCCTTCAGAGTTCACGTGTGCCCATTATGCGCTCTCCTGTGTCTTGTCTTTGTATCTTTTTGTAGCAGTAATCATATATATATATTAAATTTTTGCACCAATTGTTTGGCTAAATTATGCACAGAGGGCCGCGCTGGCCCTAGATTAACATAAAGTATGCTAAACAAGGTGTTTTTTTCCCTGATAATTATACTCTAAAGCTTCAAGAGCTTATTTTAGTAAATGCACCTTGCTAGCATTAGCTCTTCGCTTTCATTTGGATATCTGGCGGTGTGCAGACTTGCCTTCACTCTCTGCTGTTTACTCCCTTTGCTTTTTTTTTCCCCCCCGAACTTTTCATTTTCTTTTTGTTTGAATCCACCAATTTCATGGCCGATTAAGGAGCGCAGTTCCCCCCGCCCCTTCTTGCATTCTATAAAGAAAGGTAGAAAATGTATGTGTTTAAACTCTGCGCACTCAGCAGCTTTAAATTAACTCTTGCCCCGCCGGACGTGTCAAGCCTGCAGCTCTGGCAGCTGAAACGGGAGCGTCGCCTTTACACGCCGTGCATGAGTTTCTGCGCAACCTGTTAACGTCTTGCTGCCATTCACTCTTTTACTTTTGTTTGTGTTCGTGGCTTTTTCAGTATCGATAAAGTTAGACAAAGGGCTGCCATTTTGTTCTTATTACAGGACCAGTTGTGGACAGATTTACTATTGAAAGTGTGCCAGTCTTTGGAGCAATTTGCGCCCCAAAATGGCGTATATACCATACTTTGCACTGCGTTTATCTGCAAGCTCTTCACGCCTTGCTCGACAAGTGGGTGCGTCTTAGTGGAAAGGGTCATGGTTTAAAGTAGACGTCGTCTCCCAAAAATTGCACCAGAATTTTGGGGCCTTTTTGGAAGAAAATTAAGCCAACGAATAGGTGGGGCTGTTTAAGACTGTAGGTTTACACTATCTTACTTTTAGATAGTAGTAGTAAACAATGATGGCCAGTTCGCAGTGTTTGCCAGCGAACACATGCGGGCTGCCATCTTGACTCACAAGTCTGGCGATGCACAGGTAAGTCCTTACCTGTGCCTCGAGCCGGTCTGAAACAAATGCGGTCACCGGGAGCAGGCAGTTCCGAGAACAGCCCGATGAAGGCCCCCGGCGGCTGTTCTCGGAACTGCCTGCTCCCGGTGACCGCATTTCATTTCAGACCGGCTCGCGGCACAGGCACAGGTAAGGGATTACCTGTGCATCGCTGGACTTGTGAGTCAAGATGGCAGCCCACATTATTCTTACCAACTAAGGCTAGCCTTACACAATAGATACCTGTCAGCCGAACACTCATGTGGCAGACGGCTATTCTTCCTGACTAACCCATATACATGCTCAGCAGAGAATGCTATGTTCTCAATGGTGAGAGGGGAGAAAACCATTGCCTAATACCTCAACAGGTTATCCTCTATGAGAATATAAGGATTGGGCATGCTAGAATCTAGCTGCATGATCTCTCTCCTCCCTCACCTGTCATGGAGGAGAGTCAGGAGGCCTGCACGCACATTAGATGGTTGCCGGTCTAATGTGTATGGTCATCTTATTTGTCTTGCTCTCATTTTTCTAGTCTCTCTGATAGATTCTAGTCAAGATAGGTCAGAATCTGCCACATGACTTACTCAGTTTATCCGTGAGGAAGGAAAGTTCCTCCATGACTTACAGCTTAAAGGGGTTGTCCAGCCTTGGAAATGACAACCCCTTGGGACCTCTCTTGTCCCCGTGAACAGAACAAAAACCTCCAGTTTGTTCCTGGCCATTTCCAGTCCCTGCAGGATCAGAAAGTGACTTGGTCCTGTGAACTCAGCGGTCAAAGCAGCTTCAACGCTTTATCACAGCAGCGACTGCTGAGGCCTGCGATTGGCTGCAGCAGCGATCACGAGGCCAAACCACTTTCTGATATTAGGGATTGAAAGCAGCAGCAGGACTGTGGACAGGTGGTAGTGTTTTTTTGTTTTTGTTCAGGAGGACCCCAGGGGTCGTCGACTCTAAGACCTGACAACACCTTTAAAGGGAATGTGTAATCAGAAATTGACATATTGTTTAAATCACATTTTTATTTTAAACATTTTTATTTCTTTTTTTAATTTTTGATGTTTCATTTCATTCATTTTTGTCACTATCTATATTTAGAAATAAAAATGATTATAATCTTGCAATTTTCACGCTGTCCTCTAGGCCTAAAATATGTTGAGACTTCCTCTGCTCCATACACTCTCCAGCAACATAGGCGTCTGTATTTAGTCTGGGGGTCTGTATTTTTTAGGGGTGGTGAATTCTGTTGTATTGAACAGCCGAGTCCACTATGCTATTCCATACGTTGTTTTTTATTTATTTTTTGTAGCATTTGACATCCTGGCCAGACCCCGGGGAGGTGGGATGGGACGACACTCCTAAATCTTTTGTACTGGGCCTTCCAATTATGTAGAATTTTCCTATTGATTGTCAGCAAGCAGGGATCTTGAACATTGAGAAGAATCAATCCAGAACAGACATTGGAATTTTGCATAACTTTTATTTTCGGGTGTAGGCAGATTATCCCTTTAATTGAGATGATTTTGTGAATGCGATGATCGCCATAACTTTCGCAACATTCGTTATAGAAATATCTTCCAAAAAATGGTGATCCCTGGAATTGGCCAATGAAGGTCCAAGGAGCTCTACCTGCCCCGATCCAAAAGTAGTAACCAATTCTTCTGTATTTTCCGACTCGAGCTGAATGACTCCTTCTAATTGGCACAATAAGGTAATGTGAATTTGTTACAGCAACTTGACTTTCTGCCTAATCCATTGAGTGGATATTTAATCTTTTTTTGGACTAAAACGAAGGTAAAGAGTGAAGATATGAATATTAATCTAATCATATGCAGATCACTTTAATTTAGCTAATGTTTAAGATATTAAAAAGCAACTTTACAAATTGGTTTAGGTTGGGAAAACCTTTTAGAGGATTCTCCATCTCATCAGTAAGTGCACTTTGGAGGATACAAGGTTTGGAAGTGCTACATTAAGTTTACAGTTATGTAAATGAAGACTGTTAATCCCGAGTCTTTTGTGAGCGGCTTTTCAAGGTGTGCTTCATAAAATTAAAGCTTGTTCGGGAGACATTGCCAGCCTGCGAAACGGACAGGGGAGGGGAAGGCACCTGACGGCTTTCTTTTTCTTTGTAAGACTTTCCATCGACTTGATGAGTATTTTACAGGATTTATAATGAGTTACGAATCATTATAATGACATGAAAAGCCTTGGACCAGCCAGTGTTTAGAGCTGGGATGGAGCGGCTGTCCTCTGTCAGCAGGGGTGCACCACCAATGAGGCCAGGCAGCACCAGGTAGGGGCAAAGGGGGGGGGGGGGGAGCAGCCAAAGGGCCATGAGCTGAAGGGAAGGGGTTTGGTTAAGAAATTGGGGGGGGGGGGGGCGCGCTGTTTCAGTTTTTGCTTCAGGCAGCAGAAGGGCAAGTTGCATCCATGATGCCCCTGCCGGGACAGCATTGCCATCCCAGCTATGTTGGGGAGGGAAGGCACTATAGGAAATGCACCCTCCCCTCCCAGCGCCCAGGTGATATACAGTAGCTACAAAGGGTTTGCTTTCATGGAAGGGGACTGGTGCCAACAATCAATTCCGCCTTGGCCATGTTATTTTAAGACAAAGCTAAAAGGAAGAAAAATGAAGACGGGTTGTCATCTGCGCTTATGGGCTGAATGATAGAATCCTTGGTGCACTAACCATGAAGGTAGACCTAGGGGAAGGGGGCCCAGGTCTGAATGACTTCTGTAGCTACATATATTTACTGCATTTTCCTCAGCTACCACTAGGGAGGGCACAGAGCAAAACAGATTTTTACAGCTGCAGTTGAAGTTAATGGCAACTGTATAAATTCCTATGCGCTGAGCTCCCCCTAGTGGTGGCTGCAGGCCGCCAGTCTTATTATGCAGAGAAAATAATCTCTTTTTTTTTTTTTTTACATATACATTAAAATGCAGGTAAATGAGTGGGACGCATACTTAAAGGGGGTTTGGTCCCTTTTCAAGTAGCCCCCATAGCGTGTGCTTCCTAATGAAAGAATCATACTGACCTGCTCCCCACCGCTCAGGTCAGACTCCCTTGCTTTGTGCTATGATCTTCCGGTCCCCAGCTTAATTATTTCTGGCTGACGTATGGACAGGTCCTTGCAGCCATTGACTGGCTTCAGCAGTGACATATCCCCAAGCGGTATGTCACCTCGGTGTCAGGTGCAGCTTGGTGACACATCACTCCTGCGGACAATGTGATCCCTTTGCACCCACCCTGGAGCAGAATATTGCTGAATGGAGCCAGAGTGGCGAGGAGCAGATCAGTATGATTCTTTCATTAGGTACCACACACTGTATGGGCTACTTAAAAAGGGACCAGATCCTGGAAAACCCCATTAAAGAACAGGAAAATTAAAATGTTTTCTTAAAGGGGTTATCCAGGAAAAATCCTCAGGATAGGTCATCATTTGCGCTGCGGAATATGTTGGCGCTATATAAACAAAGATTATTATTAATAATAAATAAAGATTATTATCATCATTATCACATTGCCCTGAGCCCTGCCGATCAGCTGTTCCAGAGAGCCGCCGAGGTTACCAGCTCCTGGCAGCTCACCAAGCACAGCGCCGCCTATTGTATAGTGGTTGTGCTTGGTACTGCAGCTCAGCCCCATTCACTTCAATGAGGCTGAGCTGCAACCGATGTACGGTGGCGTCACATGGCCTAAGAAGAGGCTGCGGCAATCACAGAGTGCCCAGCCTCTCCTAACAGCTGATCAGCAGGGGTCCTGGGTATCAGACCCCCACCGACATGATATTAATGACCGATCCTGAAGATAGGTCTTCAATATTATTTCCAGGACAATCCCTTTAAAGGCGTTTTCCAGAACTACAAGATTGATGGTCTACCCTTTTGGGGCTCCGACCTGAGTCCACTGCCAATCAGCTGATTGAGGGCACTGCTCCAGTGAGCACCGTGTCCCCTACATTATTCATCATCACCACTTTGTAATTTTGATATTGGCTGTGACTGGTATTGCAACTCACTGTCATTCAAGTGTAGGGGACTCAGCTGCAATACCAGACACAACCACTACCAGAAGTAACATAGTAACATAGTACATAAGGCCGAAAAAAGACATTTGTCCATCCAGTTCGGCCTGTTATCCTGCAAGTTGATCCAGAGGAAGGCAAAAACAACCTGTGAGGTAGAAGCCAATTTTCCTCACTTTAGGGGAATAAAAAATTCCTTCCCGACTCCAATCAGGCATCAGAATAACTCCCTGGATCAACGACCCCTCTCTAGTAGCTATAGCCTGTAATATTATTACGCTCCAGAAATACATCCAGGCCCCTCTTGAATTCCTTTATTGTACTCACCATCACCACCTCCTCAGGCAGAGAGCTCCATAGTCTCACTGCTCTTACCGTAAAGAATCCTCTTCTATGTTTGTGTACAATCCTTCTTTCCTCCAGACGCAGAGGATGTCCCCTCGTCACAGTCACAGTCCTGGGGATAAATAGATGATGGGATAGATCTCTGTACTGACCCCTGATATATTTATACATAGTAATTAGATCTCCCCTCAGTCGTCTTTTTTCTAACGTGAATAACCCTAATGTTGATAATCTTTCAGGGTACTGTAGTTGCCCCATTCCAGTTATTACTTTAGTTGCCCTCCTCTGGACCCTCTCCAGCTCTGCTATGTCTGCCTTGTTCACAGGAGCCCAGAACTGTACACAGTACTCCATGTGTGGTCTGACCAGTGATTTGTAAAGTGGTAGGACTATGTTCTTATCACGGGCAGCTATGCCCCTTTTGATGCAACCCATTATCTTATTGGCCTTGGCAGCTGCCTGACACTGTTTTTTGCAGCTTAGTTTGCCGTTTATTAAAATTCCTAGGTCCTTTTCCATGTCAGTGTTACTGAGTGTTTTACCATTTAGTATGTACGGGTGACTTGCATTATTCCTTCCCATGTGCATAACTTTACATTTGTCAGTGTTAAACCTCATCTGCCACTTATCTGCCCAAGCCTCCAATCTATCCAGATCCCTCTGTAGTAGTATACTGTCCTCTTCCGTGTTAATTACTTTACACAGTTTAGTGTCATCTGCGAAAATGTATATTTTACTGTGCAAGCCTTCTACAAGATCATTAATAAATATATTGCAGAGAATAGGGCCCAATACTGACCCCTGAGGTACTCCACTAGTGACAGTAACCCAATCTGAGTATGTACCGTTAATAACCACCCTCTGTTTTCTATCCCTCAGCCAGTTACTTACCCACTTACAGACGTTTTCTCCCAGTCCAAGCATTCTAATTTTATATACTAACCTTTTATGTGGTACAGTGTCAAATGCTTTGGAGAAGTCCAGATATACGACATCCATTGATTCGCCGCTGTCAAGTCTAGAACTTACCTCCTCATAGAAACTGATTAAATTAGTTTGACATGACCGATCCCTCACGAGGCCATGCTGATATGGCGTTATTTGCTTATTTCCGTTGAGATGCTCTAACATAGCATCTCCTAGAAAACTTTCAAACAGTTTACCTACAACAGATGTTAAACTTACCGGCCTATAGTTTCCAGGCTCTGTTTTTGGACCCTTTTTGAATATTGGCACCACATTTGCTATGCGCCAATCCTGTGGGACATTCCCTGTCAGTATAGAGTCCGCAAATATCAGAAATAAGGGTCTTGCCAGGGGCGTAGATAAGGGGGGGGGGATAGGGGGGTTCAAACCCCCCCTAAAGTAACTCAGTGGTGTGCAAACTTTTTTGTCAACTGAGCCAAATATCGCCAAAACCACGATTGAAATTTCTTTCGAGAGCCACATTTTTAAAACCTAAAATATTGCGTCAACAGTACCAGTGAGGACTATTTGGGCTCATGCACACGACCGTGTGCCTACCGTTGCCATATTGCAGGCCGCATACGGCGGGTCCGCAATACACGGGCACTGGCCGCGTGCAGCCCGCATCAAGGACCCATTCGCTTCAATGGGTCCAGGATCCGAGTGCTACAGAGTGCTTCCGTGGTGCTTCTGGCTGTGCCTCCGCACCGCAAAAAAGTAGCGCATGCACTACTTTTTTGCGGTGCGGAGGCACAGCCAGAAGCACCACGGAAGCACTCTGTAGCACTCAGATCCCGGATCCTGGACCCATTGAAGTGAATGGGTCCATGATGTGGGCTGCACACGGCCGTGTGCAGCCCGCATCATGGACCCATTCACTTCAGCATGCGCTACTTTTTTGCGGTGCAGGCAGTCGGATGCGGATCGCGAACCCCATTCAAGTGAATGGGTCCACGATCCTCATGCAGCAGCCAAATGGTCTGTGTCCGTGCATTGCGGACCGCTATTTGCGGTCCGCAGCACAGGCACGGCGCCCTTACATTTATGGGCATGAGCCCAGAGTGTGTTTTTCCATACTTTTATATGTACTTTCTTTTATTTGGATCTTGATTATTATTTCATTTTATCTTTATCATTTTTTACTTTTATTAAACTTGTCTG
The DNA here is from genome assembly GCF_905171765.1 of Bufo bufo. Lineage (NCBI taxonomy): Eukaryota > Metazoa > Chordata > Amphibia > Anura > Bufonidae > Bufo > Bufo bufo. The sequence goes on along the minus strand of NC_053398.1, from coordinate 119,827,130 downwards.
CAGATGTGGATGTAATGTGGATGACGCACTTATGGGGGATATCTGTGGATGACGCACTTATGGGGGATATCTGTGGATGACGCACTTATGGGGGATATCTGTGGATGACGCACTTATGGGGGATATCTGTGGATGACGCACTTTTGGGGGATATCTGTGGATGACGCACTTATGGGGGATATCTGTGGATGACGCACTTATGGGGGATATCTGTGGATGATGCACTTATGGGGGATATCTGTGGATGACACATATATAGCATAAGATGCTATATAAGTGCCCTCCACAGATATCCCCCATAAGTGCCCTCCACAGATTTCCCCCATAAGTGCGTCATCCACAGATATCCCCCATAAGTGCCCTCCAGTAAGTAAAGTAATGTATTAGTGGGGGGAAGGGAGGAGGCAGGGACACTTGCAGCGGGGCCGGTGCAGTGCCCGGCGCTGTGCACACAACGGGGGCAGCTCCTACCTTTCTGCTGCAGGACATTTCGCTCCTCCTGGACCTGAGCGGCGGCCTCTTCACCACTCCTCACATGGCCGGTGTTCTGCTGAAAGTCCGCCGCTGCCCGCCCTTCTGCTGCTGTGCGCAGCGTGACATCTCACCCTCCGTCATGCGCCTCCTGCCCCGCCTGCCTGCTTCATTCATAAAGTGAAAGGAGCAGACAGACGGGGCAGGAGGCGCATGACGGACATTTTGCAAGCTTGAGCGGCGCGATATGGCTGCGCGGACGCCCACCCGCCAGCCCGAACCAAAGAGCCGCATTCATGGATAAAAAGAGCCGCACTTTGCCGACCACTGTCCTAACTAGTGATGTCCGGTTCATGAATAAATCGTTCATTTGAATCGATTCAGTTCACTGAACCGGAGGAGTGGAGTCGATCACCTGACTGAGCTGATCCGTGTGAAGCCGCTCAGTCACATAGCGCACAGACAATAGCAGAGACGCCGTCGCTGGCGGCAGGGAGGGGGGGGGGGACTCGGGAGGAGCGTAATATTATCCTAGAGTGGAAGCTGCTTCTGCCAGCCCCTCCCCGCCCACCAACCAATCAGAGCTGAGGCAAGGCAAGCACTAGCAGCTCTGAGCCGTCTGAGTAGTGCAGGGAGTCTAAGAATAGAAATGAATCGAATGAGTCACAAGTTAAAAGAATCTAAAGATCCGACTTAGTTAGTGACTCATTCGATTCTTTGAGTTTAAAGAACCGTGAGTCAGACTCTAGAACAGGTTACACTGAGGCTGTCCTGTCAGACTGTTGTCACTGTGGGTAACAATGCACACCACAGTGACAGCTCCTGAGTCCATCTGTCCGGCGTCCGCTTCCCTTGAATCCCTTCACTATCACTCTAATCACTCTTCCTGACTCACTCAGTCAGAGCTCAGAAATAGAATGTACCAAGAGCCGACTGAGTCAGCAAGTGAATCGAATAGATAGCATCCGCGCATGCGCACCACCTAGAGTCTTCGGTTCACTTGCGAGTCAGCCCAGCAGTCAGTAGACTCAGCAAGTGAACCGCCTCCGTGACTCTGTCTCCCGGCGGCCGGCCACGTAACGTCACTCACTCCGACGTCACGCGCCTGCTCCGCCTTCATTAATAAAGTGGGAGGAGCATGCGCCTGCGGCGTGACATAGTGAGTGACGTCACGTTACGCTGCCGCTGGCCGCCTAGTTTTAGTGTTTGAAGAGCGGGAGCCAGCCTGGAGCCTATCTGGAGTCCTGACAGTCCCAGTAAGTTAGTAGTGATAGATTATTAGATAGTAGTAGTACATATACTTTGCACAAGTAGCTCACTTAGTCACTTACATAAGTTGAGAAAGCTGAACCCCCCCCCAGGAAAAAAAATTATCTACGGCCCTGGGTCTGGCTATGACATTACTTAATTCCCTTAGGATACGGGGGTGTATGCCATCCGGTCCTGGCGATTTGTCTATTTTAATCTTTTTAAGATGCCGCTGTACTTCTTCCTGGGTCAGACAGGACACTTTTAATGGGGAATTTATTTCAACATTCAGCATTTCATCTGACAGTTTATTTTCCTCAGTGAATACATTGGAGAAAAAAATATTTAACAGCTTTGCTTTCTCCTCCTCGCTCTGTGCGACTCCCCCCTTATTACTCTTTAAAGGGCCGACACCTTCAGATTTATACTTTTTAACATTTATATAATTGAAGAACATTTTAGGGTTAGTTTTACTCTCTTTGGCAATTAATCTCTCGGTCTCTAGTTTGGCCGCTTTTATTTGTTTTTTACATGTTCTGTTTTTTTCCTTATAGTTTTTCAGTGCTTCCGTGCTACCCTCCTGTTTTAGCGATTTATATGCTTTCTTTTTTGTTATTTATTGCTTTCTCTACAGTTCTATTTATCCACATTGGTTTCTTTTTGTTCCTTAACCTTTTATTCCTATACGGTATGTACCTCTCACAATGAGATTTTAGGATGCTTTTAAAGATATCCCATTTTGTGGCTGTATTTTTATTTTTGAGGACTTTGTCCCAGTTAGTTTGGCCTATGGCCTCTCTTAGTTGGCTAAATTTAGCTTTTTTGAAGTTTGGTATTTTTGTTCCTCCCTGTAGAAACGCTCTTTTGAATGATAATTGGAAGGTTATTACTTTATGGTCACTATTTCCCAGGTGTCCCCCAACCTGCACATCTGTTGTTCTGTCAGGCCTATTGGTTAATACTAAGGCCAGTATGGCCGTCCCTCTAGTCGGGTCCTGAACCAGTTGGGAAAGGTAATTGTCTTTGGTTATTGCCAAGAACCTGTTTCCCTTATGAAATATACAAGATTCAGTTTCCCAGTCTATATCTGGGTAGTTGAAGTCCCCCATAATAACCACCTCATTATGATTTGCCGCCTTGTCTATCTCGTTTAGTAGTAGATTTTCTGTGGACTCTGGTATATTAGGTGGTTTATAGTAAACTCCTATTAGTAGTTTATTGTTGTTTTTAGCTCCATGTATTTCTACCCACAGTGACTCCACATGTTCATGTCCCTCACTTATATCTTCTCGGACTGTGGGCTTTAGACAGGACTTTACATATAGGGCGGACCCCTCCCCCTCTCCGGTTTTGACGATCCTTTCTAAACAGACTGTAACCTTGCACATTAACTGCCCAGTCATAGCTATCATCCAGCCATGTCTCAGTTATTCCCACTATGTCATAGTTCTCCTCACACATCACTAATTCCAGTTCACCAGTTTTATTAGTCAGGCTTCTGGCATTAGTATACATACATTTGAGTATGGTGCTGTGCCTGGTAAACGATACAGGAGACAAGGCCCTCGCTGCAAAACTTGCAGACCCTTAAAGGGAACCTGTCACTGGGGTTTTGTGTATAGAGCTGAGGACATGAGTTGCTAGATGGCCGCTAGCACATCCGCAATATCCAGTCCCCATAGCTCTGTGTGCTTTTATTGTGTAAAAAAAAAACTATTTGATACATATGCAAATTAACCTGAGATGAGTCCTGTCCCCGACTCATCTCACCTACAGGACTCATCTCAAGTTAATTTGCTTATGTATCAAATCGGGGTTTTTTCACAATAAAAGCACACAGAGCTATGGGGACTGGGTATTGCGGATGTGCTAGCGGCCATCTAGCAGCCCATGTCCTCAGCTCTATACACAAAATCCCGGTGACAGGTTCCCTTTAAGTCAGCAGATTGATGGGAGTGCTGAGAGTGGGATCCCCACCAATCCGATATTAATTGCCTCGCCTACGGACAGGCCATCAGTTGTGTAGTCCTTGAGAACCCCTTTAAGTGGATCTCTACTGTTCCCTGTTATCAGCCACTTTCCAGACTGTAATGAATGTCTTGGAAGTCAAACAATCTTGCCCGTTATATGGACATGTTATAAAGCTCCTTAGACCCTGGCAATAATTTAATATACAGTAAATGCTGACAGTTCGTCATGGTCTATGATGGATACAAGGCCCGCCTAAACCTGATACTTCTGTATCCCGGATCACATTCTGCATTTGTCAATCTTCTTGGAGTATTTCATTCTCATAAAGACTGCGCCGTGATCTATGGGGAACGTCTCTTCCCCATAAAAATAATAGCAAGAGGATAATTAATTGCCGTGTAGATTGAGATCCGAGGGAAAGAGAAGAGCAGTGACATCTGCTGGGGAGAGCGCGCCTTCATGCTCCGCGTCTCTGGAACAGGCTGGGGCTGGCACGGATCGTGATCTAGGTAGAACACGTGGATGGGAATCAAAGTTGAGGACAGTTACCAATGCCACAAAGTATAAATCTGGGAACAAACTGCGTGATTGTACCCTGCAGGGAGATAGACTGCGCCTTTATGGAGCTCTTCACCAAGCACTTAGAAATAATCTGATATAAAGCAGCAGGGGAGCCGCGTAATGACAACTCCAAATTAGTTTAATGAATGTTTACATAAAAGAAAAGCTTTTATACCAACCCAAAAACACAAAGTGACAGCTTCCTGTTGAGTTTTTCCTGAAACACGAACAAATCACTTAATTGAACAAAGAGGTGACAAAAACCCCAGCGTTACAATAGGAAAAGCCAGGAGTTGTTTGCGTTAATTGACATCCGGGAACGGAAACGCACTATAGATATCCTGACGATGAGAGAGGCCGATGTCATTGAGTGCTGTGCAGAGTGTAAAGTCTTTTTGACTTAAAGGGGTTGGCCCATCTCAGACATTGATGGCATATCTCTAGGATGTCAGATAGGAGTGGATCCCCCTATCTCCAGAACAAGGCCCCCGAAGTGTAGGAGGACACTCAGTGCATGTGCGGCCTGCCCTCTATTCACTTCTATTGAAGTTCCGAAAATAACAGAGTGCTGGCTTGGCTATTTTCAGAAGTCTCATAGTGGTGAATGGAGAGCACGTCGTGCATGCCAGGCCAGCTCTCCATTTACTTCTGTGGGACAGCCGGAAAGAGCCAAGCCAGTACTCAAGTGTTTTTGGAACTCCCATAGTGGTGAATAGAGGGTGGCTGCGCTTGCACGTTGTCCCTCTGCTTTACTTCGAGGCTCCCGTTTTAGAGATAGGAGTGGGTCACAGAGGTAGGACCCACACCTATCTGACATTGATGGCATATCTTAGCAATGTGCCGTCAATGTCTGAAATGGAAGTACCCCTTTAAAGGATCAAGCATATCCCTAAAGAATGTCTACAAGAGAAACTTGCCCAAAGCCACCAATCACTTTGCAGCTTTCATTTTTCAAAAGCAGAATACGAAATTAAATTCAGTGCTTCTTAATTTGGAGGGCCCCCTTCTGGAGATAGGTGTGGGTCCCTGAGGTGGAACCCGCACCTATCTGACATCGATGGTATACCCTAGCGATATGCCATCAAAGTCTAAGATGAGCCAACCCCTTTAAGACCACTTCAATACATCGATCCCATGCATGTAACAATTATGGCCCACCAATAACTTGCTCACAGGAAGGAAGGTGGTTGAGATGTGATCGGAGGTCGTCGTGTTCAATGTGGACTTTTCAGCATTGTTGGCCATCATTCACGTAAACTCACACAACCAATTTATCTTACTTTACTTTTGACTTTCAGGCTTCCATTTGCTTTGGTACTCGTTGGTGATCTTGACCTATTTTTTAGCCTTCAACCTTCAGTGATCCTGGTAAGGCAATGAGTTAAATACACCGGGAAATGGAAACATTTTTGTCTAACCAATTTAAGGTAGTATTGACAAACTCTCAGAAGCTGGCCTTCTGCCTCCATCAATTCATCACACACAGTGGGTATATGCACTTAAGTGCAATAGCCATTATTGATTTTTAACAGCCATTCAAGTGAATTAACAATTGATAATAGGCATCACACTTGAAACCCTCTCTGCTGTCAGACAAGCCTTCAATGGCTCACTTAGCCATCGGACTTAACCCCATAATGGGTGCAAGTTCATAATGTTACTTGCCTACACTGAAACTCCACAGGTAGGGACCAGTTGGTAGATAAACTCCTGGACTGCAGAAGGCCAATGTCAAATGGTTGTTTCTAAATTAAGATTTTTTCCAGACAAGAAAACAGAGGCGGCTGTCCTCTTATGGGCATGATGGGACTGTAAACAGAATATTGTAACCATGGATTGAACACCATTATTGGAGATTTTTTCCTTGTTCAAACAAATATTCTACATTTGGTCTCCTGGCCTTGTAATATCATCAAAGATGGGAACATGTGTACGGACGCAGTCTTATACGGTGCCAAATTGTTAAGAAAACTGCAATTGTGTCAAAGAACTAGACATCATGCAGCTACAGATTATGGTTAAGAAATAGTGAATCTGGTTACTTGATATCTCTTTGTCTTATGGAGTTAATAAAACATGCAGCGCTTTAAGGAGCTATATATCAGAGAGTTTGGATGGCCAACTTGTTCTTTGCCAACCATTGGTGCCTTTTGGTGGAACAAATGAGCATGCCAAGCGTTAACTGATGGCAGATATCTGTCGAAAGTGTCCTGCATGTTGGATTTTTTTGGTTGTTGTCCAGGTTTGTAATTGGAAAGTCATTAACAGTTCTGCAACTAGGGCTGCAGTAAACGATTATTTTAGAAATCGAGTATTCTATCGATTATTTTTTACGATTAATCGAGTACTCTAATAAGAAAAAATGAATTAATAGACTGTTTTCCTTTATAAAAACTCATCAGACCCCTGCCATCAGTCCCCAACACCCTTTGTCTCCCCCTGTGCGATCAGCCCAAGTGCATCAGTTCCCCCCAAGTGCCATCAGCTCCGTTCCCCCCAGTACCATCAGCTCCACTATCCTCCAGTGCCATCAGCTCCACTAACCCCCAGTGCCATCAGCTCTACTAACCCCCAGTGCCATCAGCGCCACTAACCCCCAGTGCCATCAGCTCCACTAACCCCCAGTGCCATCAGCTCTACTAACCCCTAGTGCCATCAGCTCCACTATCCCCCAGTGCCATCAGCTCCACTATCCCCCAGTGCCATCAGCTCCACTATCCCCCTGTGCCATCAGCCCTACTATCCCCCAGTGCCATCAGCCCCACTATCCCCCAGTGCCATCAGCTCCACTATCCCCCTGTGCCATCACCCCCACTATCCCCCAGTGCCATCAGCTCCACTAACCCCCAGTGCCATCAGCTCCCCTATCCCCCAGTGCCATCAGCTCCACTATCCCCCAGTGCCATCAGCTCCACTATCCCCCAGTGCCATCAGCTCCACTATCCCCCAGTGCCATCAGCTCCACTATCCCCCAGTGCCATCAGCTCCACTATCCCCCAGTGCCATCAGCTCCACTATCCCCCAGTGCCATCAGCTCCCCTATCCCCCAGTGCCATCAGCTCCACTATCCCCCAGTGCCATCAGCTCCACTATCCCCCAGTGCCATCAGCTCCCCTATCCCCCAGTGCCATCAGCTCCCCTTGGCATGGATATACATATGGGGAAATCAGTACAGTACCTGCTGCACCGATCTCCAATTGATCACTATGAAACTGCAGTTAACTGAAATACACAAACGTGATCTCCAGAGCCACGCTCCCGTCCCCATACAAAGTAGACGGCGGCTATTTTCTTGAAGAACAGACGCGCACAGATTGGTTCAAGCAGCGGTAGAGATGAGATGCCACAGCTGTGCCTGGCGGAGGTAGCAATGTGGTACGGCCCAGCGTGTGACCACTGAGTGGTGAGTAGAGATGGCCTTGTGGTTTGCCCGGCGGTCGTTTCGCGGCGAATTTTGCGTGTTCGCGATTCGCCGAACATGCGAACATATGGAGAGGGGGCTAGGGGCTTACTAGGGCCATTTTTATATAGGGTAAGGTTCCGGACGGGGTCGTTCTTATCAGGGCGGGTGGTCTGTGGTTAGGCTTTCAGGGCCAGAATAGCACCCCCCTGTAGGGCAATATCAGGGACAGTTCTTTGCCCACCCTGTCCTTCAATACCACATCATCATCTAGCCCAGGGATGGATGTTTTTTGCTTTCCCTCAGGGATTCATGGATGTGCACTGGAACCCCCCGGATTGTGGTAGAACATATGGTTTCTGATTTAGTGCCGCCGAGCACTTGTTATTGCCTATATGAAAAACACATAGTGCAACACCACTCTACAAACCAAAAAAAGTACAAAGGTATATTATATTGCAAATGATATGTCACGTGGTAAGTCTCTGTGTTATTTCCGTTAGATCAACTTCCAAATTAAAAAAATAATAATATTTTTAAATACTTTGCATGTGGCCAAAGAAATAGGCACTGTGATGCATGTCTGAACACCAACCTGGCATCACAGTGCCTATTTCTTTGGCCACATACATAGTATTTAAAAATAAAAAAAATGTAAACTTTGGAAGTTGATCTAACGGAAATAACACCGAGACTTACCATGTGTGACCAGAGATTAGAGGTTGTTTTAGTTGTGTCAATTGAAGAGGAGAGGAACGCCCCAGAAGAAGTGGACAGCGAAACCCGGGTCGGGCAAATAGATTTTATATGTGATGTGAACAAGTGTCGATCTTGTAAGTAAAATAAAATATGCAGTGTTTCAATAACCCGTGGGTATTGCACTATGTCGTGTTCCTTTTAAAGGATAAAAGAGCTGTGATTGCTGGTGGATATTGAGACCGAGGAGCTGAAATTGTTTTGAATCGAGATAAAATCATCTCGTGGAAGTGTTGCTGTGTGTAAACTGTTCCTTACTGATGAAGTTCAAGCGCGGACCCTGAATTGCAGTTTACTTTCTTTATAGTGCAATTGGGTACTGTATAGCGCATGCGCGTACGTGAAAATGATATTGCCTATATTTCGCATTGAAAAAAATAATGAATGGAGATCGCAAATTCGAATAATACATCTGGTATGTCACTGTCCATGTTGTGGGACTATTTGTGCACTTCTAGTAATTATTTCTTGGCTGCAAATAGGAGCTGAAGGTTTTTCAAGTTCGCCTGCCATTAAAATGAATGGGACCCGCCGCGAACTTGCAGTTCGCGAACATTTGATCGCGTTCGCAAACCGTCCCAGCAGATGTTCGTCCATCACTAGCGGTGAGTAATAGCAAGCACTTCACTCCCGCTCCGTGGTCACATGACACAAACGAATCCTCGATGCAAAAAATTAGCACTGAGGATTTTTTTGTGTAGAATTACTCGATTCAATTGAGTAATCATTTCAGCCCTATCTGCAACCCATCAGTGGAAGACCAGACTAGGTCACTGATCACAGCAGGGATTAGTCTGTTGCTTTGTTTGAAATTGCCATTTTTTTTTATGGCATTATTTTCCAATATGGCAACCTTCATAGACCAAAGATGAATGACAAGTCGCTCAGATAGCGGTCACCAGAAATTGCTAATGTATGGCTTTAGTTTTAACCCATGGTACAAGGGTATATCTGTAAAATATTGGCACCATGGGTGGTGTAAACTTTTCTTGGGCATCCCATGGGTGGTGAGACTTCTCCACAGGAGAACTGCAATGTTTGCAAACAAACAGGTGACAACCTATGAAGGCTGACACCAACTCTGAAAGAGTTGAGAAAGAGGGAACAGATGACAGTTCTCCTGTAATTTGATCATGATCTTAGTGGTTTGAACCTACACCTTGGAATGTTCCATGTTTGTAGCTCTATATAGCCTCTCTATGGTACAGGCCAGAGAAATTGACCTGCACACTGCCATACACATAGAATAGACAACTGGTCTGCAGGTTTTACCAATTTTGTTCTCATATGACCACCTTTATGTCTGGTTTACAAAGAGCAGATCCCATATTGAAAATCTTGGCCACTCCATGTAGAATTTGTACATAACCTGTTTTGGGCAGAGGAAAAACATGAGTTTAGAAGTTTGCACAGATAGAAGTTAGTATATCAATAATTATTTGTTTTACTTGCAGATTTTCTCTGATGTTTGTGTTTTTGTTTTCTTTCATGTTCTTGCGGCTGCCTCCACTTCACATATTTCCTGTTCGGCGACATCAAGTTCTTGAACTTAGCACTTTGTTGCACTCATAGCTCTATAAATTCATATGTAGCCTGGTGACACCCAGTAGCTACAACAAGAGGTTAAATGCCAGAAATTGGCAAATGAACCAAGCCTCTAGTGCAACTTAATGGGCCATTGATTTAAGTCAATCAACATATTCAAATGTGACTATTAGGATGCAGTTCCTGGAAAAGTCACGGGGCTGATTTATGTACCAAGAAAGCCGTATCTTTCTCTAGCCCGTCGCCTCAGTGTCAGCTCTCGATATTCCTGGATAAGCATTTCTGTGTTGTCAATACACGTCACAGAGACGCACCTCATAAATTGGAAGGAGGCTCTGGCACATGGATCGAGTTGACATAATTTACCATGGATATATTTTTTCAGGGTTGAGAATGGAGCCAGATGAGATGTCCCAATGTCAATAAAAGTAGCTTGTCTTCTCAGATTTGGAATTAATTCCACGTTAGAATGATCACTGCTTTATTAAACATATGCAAGGCATCATTCGTCATCTAGTATGGGAATATATGATTCCTAGAGACAACTTAAATACTTTTATTTAGAGGTGTAGCTATAGGGGGTGCAGAAGTTGCAGGGACATCCAGACCTGGGGGAGCCAGCCTTGCGATCCCCTATTTTTTAGCTTCAAGTTTCACTGACATTTCATAGTTGCCGATATGTTAATATAATTTCCACAGATACTTTCCTGTTAAATTGGTGTATCTAAGTGTACGGTATGTGTAACCACATAGCACTACATGAAAGAGCAATTACAGGAGGCCTCCTGTGGATTGAGGATTACTTTCCCATGATAATGTTATTATTGAAATGCTATGCATTATATGTCCTACAGTACTCATGGTACAGTCCTGATCAAAAGTTTAAGACCACTTGAAAAATGGCAAAAAATCATATTTAGCATTGCTGGATCTTAACAAGGTTCCAAGTAGAGCTTCAACATGCAACAAGAAGAAATGAGAGTGAGACAAAACATTTTTTGAGCATTCAATTTAATGAAAACAACGAATAAACTGAAACAGGCTGTTTTTCAGCTGATCAAAATTTTAGGACCACATGCCTTTAAAAGGCCAAATCTGTGCAAAGATGTGGATTCATTGTCATTTTCTGTCAGGTAGTCAGTCACACGTTATGATGGCAAAGGCAAAAAAAACTCCCTTTTTGAACGTGGTCGGGTTGTTGAACTGCATAAGCAGGGTCTCTCACAGCGCGCCATCGCTGCTGAGGTGGGACACAGTAAGACAGTCATTTGGAATTTCTTAAATGATCCTGAGGGTTATGGAACAAAAAAGTCAAGTGTAAGACCCAAAAAAATGTCATCAGCACTGAGCCGTATCCAATTGGCTGTCGGTCAACAATATAACAAAATAGCAAAGACAGGTGCACTCTGCGGTCTTACTAAACCCTCAAACTGATTTTAAAATTGAGAGATTAGTCAACATGTCCTACGGTGTAGGACATGTCTAAGCCCGGGCACCACGCCAAGGTTTCTCAAGTAGCCCGGGACCTAACACTCTCCTAACTGAGCCGTATGGGCAATACCAGGAGCCAGTGGGCAAATTACAGGAGCATAAGGCTGACTCACAAACAGCTCACCAGTTACCTCCAGCATGTAACCATGCTTGCAGTGGGAGGAGGGAGGAGTCTGCGAGTCCCACTCAAGACTGGCTGATATAGCCCAGGCCTCACAGGTGCACCTAAATGTAGCCTGTAGATGGAAAACAGGCACATTTAAATTGGAGTTTATACACCTCCAGGAATCTCTATATATACAAACTGAAAAGAATAGCGTGGCATTAGCAGGAGGTGCTCAAACCCACATGCAGTCGTGCATATATATAGGGGAGCAAATCCTGCACTTGTGGCCAGTTGCTAATAGCGATCCCCAGCAAAAATGCATACAGTGGAGGATGCCCGCAGCGAACCACAAGTACCACAATAGACATCCAACACACTGGACGATCCTCCACCCAAATTAAGGCCCTTACTGGTGCTGACTGCAGCCCCATAACCATCAGACGGCATCTGAGACTGAAGGGCTTCAAAAACAAAAAACGTCTTCAAAGACCTCGTCTCTTTGAACGTCACAGAACTGCTCGTTTGGACTCTGCAAGAGAGCACCAAACATGGGACGTTCAAAGGTGGAAGAAAGTTTTATTCTCTGATGAGAATTTTTTTTACCTTGATGGTCCTGATGGTTTCCACTGTTACTGGCATGACAAGTAGATCCCACCTGAGATGTTTTCTACGCGCCACAGTGGAGGGGGCGCCATAATGGTCTGGGTGCTTTTTCCTTTAGTGGAACAATGGAGCTTTAAGGGCAGGGGCATCAAACGGCCACTGGCTATGTCCAGATGTTGCAGAGAGTATTCCTCATGACTGAGGCCCCTCGTCTGTGTGGTAACGACTGGGTTTTTCAACAGGACAATGCTACAGTACACAATGCCCGCAGGACAAGGGACTTCTTCCAGGAGAATAACATCACTCTTTTGGCCCATCCTGCGTGTTCCCCTGATCTAAATCCAATTGAGAACCTTTGGGGATGGATGGCAAGGGAAGTTTACAAAAATGGACAACAGTTCCAGACAGTAGATGGCCTTCGTGCGGCCGTCTTCACCACTTGAAGAAATGTTCCCACTCACCTCATGGAAACGCTTGCATCAAGCATGCCGAAACGAATTTTTAAAGTGATAAACAATAACGGTGAAGCTACTCATTACTGAGTTCATGTTTGGAAGTTGGATTTCTGTTTTGGGGGGGTTTAGTTTTTTTTTGGAGGTGTGGTCCTAAACTTTTGATCAGCTGAAAAACATCCTGTTTCAGTTTATTCGTTGTTTTCATTAAATTGAATGCTAAAAATTTTTTTGTCTCACTCCCATTTTTTCTTGTTGCATGTTGAAGCTCTACTTTGAACCTTGTTAAGATCCAGCCATGCTAAATATGATTTTTTGCCATTTTTCAAGTGGTCTTAAACTTTTGATCAGGACTGTATCTCAGTCTTTCAAATCATACTGATCGTCCTGGTTCCTGAACAGAATGGCAAAATTTACTTATGCATATTGATACAGTTTTATACATAATTCAAGGGCAGATTGGCCATAGACACCACAGGGAAATTATCTGGTTGGCCGCCATAACGATTGCATGCTCTCAACATTAATTAATGCTAGGAGGATCAGGTACTTATGTTCCTGGCTAACGGCCGTAGGTCTCTTCCTGAATTCAGCTGTATTTCCATCTTAAGGATGCAGGGGCAGAAGTTTTTTGTGCTGCACTGTGGTATGGCTCGCCCTGCCTACTTCTGTTGTCCCTGCCTACTTCTGTTGCCTCAGCTTCTTTGTCACGATCAGTGTGGGGGATAAAGTCCACACTAAACACAAGAGGGAAGGGGAACAGTAACTGGGCCTGTAAACTAGGGAAGGAACAGGTCACCTCCTAAACAACCCTAATCCGGGCCCTAACTACCTATCAATATGAATAGACCTTGAAGGTAGGAATATTCAAATGCTGTATACCTAGGCCCTTAAGGCCCTGGAGTGAGGTTAGGACCAGAGACAACCCATTCCTCCCCAGATGGTCTCTGTCTCAGGCCCAGATACAGACAACAGGGAAAAACAACACAAAACAATAAGAAAAGACGAGACTTATCTGAAAGTAGAAAACTGGCAACTCCAGAAGCACCGACCAGCTAGTTAGAAGGCAGGAAGAAAATCTATAAACCGCACCTCCAAGAGTGAGAGGCGGCTACTTATGGGAAAGGTAAATTACCAACAAGCAACACCTGAAGCACGGGGTGTGGCAGTCACCAAAACATAGACACAATAAGATCCACAGTAAACTTGTCAATTTAACCCACGAGTTGCCATTCTCTCCGATCTCCTGGTACCTGCCACAGGAATGTCCGTGACATTCTTTCAGTTTAGTCCCTCCTACAACATGGGACCACTATTAGGCTTTTTTTTTTTAGGGCCAATTTATGTTCCCAGACCATCCCTGAAGGTATCAAAAAGTGTGATTTTGACAAAGCATCGGGGGACACTTTGTGCCTGGAAATAGTCAGAAGGTTTAGGTTATGACTACATGGACTTAAACTCCACCATGGATCTCACCATAGACCAGTGGCAAAACTCGCACCAAAACCTGGATGAGTTACATGTGGATTTAGCCATGGATTTTCCTCTCCAAAAAAAGGGGTTCTCCAGCCTCAGAGGTTTCTGTTAAGCTGCTGCAGAACATCTTTATGGGCAGGAGATGGGGGTTCGTATCTGCAGAAGCTGGGACCGGTGCTGTGCATGTAATTTCCATAACTTCGATGACTCTATATAGCTAATATATACACCGGTATACCGTGGAGTTATTATCGTCTCGTCTGCTATTCCTCCATTTATCAATCCAGATAAACCCTTGTTACTTATTAATAGGATCCATTTTTCTTGTAAATCAGCTGACATTGTATGTAAATGACGCCGTACCGGCATAAACTTGTATGATGAGTGGGAATTCCTCCTCTTATTGGCCGGACGTTTCCCAGTGAACGACCGCCGGCGCTTTGACTCCCGGATGGGACAGTCTCTCTGATCAGAACAGGTTATAAAACGTTCATAAATCCTGCCTTGAGCACGCCAGCTCCAGATTCATGAATATGAAAGCAGCATGCTTTCTGTGCCACGTTCAAATGATTTCATAAAAGCTTATTCCCAACCTTATTCTCCCCCCCCCCCCCCCCCCCCCCCCCCCCCCCCTTTGACTGATTTATAACCTGCACTAAATACACACATTGATGCTTGCTGCCTCAAGGAAGATATTTTGCATCCAGTTTCGGCATAAAGCAATTGCCGGGTGTAAATCTTGCTGTGACACTATGCACTGGTGTTTGGTACGGCGTTAGGTGGGAAGCCCGTGTCTGGGTCTGGAGTTGATGAGATGCAGCGATCGTACACATTGCAATACGTTTTCTGCACACTGAAATGCGAGGATCTGGTGTCTGCTCCCACAGCACAGCTCCTCACCATGCACACCTGCCTCCATGGTACGGATGATGGATATCATTCGTGATCGCCAGTGCTTTTACTCACTCATCAGACTGCATGAACTCCACATCAATCAGTAGTATGTGGTAATGCAGGCCCTGCACTACGGAGGATGCCGGGTGCACTCAGAGGTGTAACTTGAAGCTTCTAGGCCCCAGAGCAAAGTCTGCAACAGGATCCCCATTTACTGTGTCAGGGATCAGCAACCTCCGGCACTCTAAGCTTTTGTGACACTACAACTCCCAGAATCCTCCTTTCACTTCTATGGTAGTTACAAGAACAGCGTTACACACAGCCGTTACACACAGCGTTACACACAATATATACTGATATTGATGACCTATCCTCTGGATAGGTAATCTGATCGGTGAGGGTCCCACACCCTGCAGCCCCACAGATCAGCTGTTACCTGCATCCTCCAGCGCTGGAAACTAGCACTGTGAATGGAACAGGAAGCACATCTCTGTTCAAAATGTAGTAACTCAGCACGGCCACTACATTTTGAACGGAGCTGTGCTTCCTGTTACATTAAAGGTGCTAGTTTCCAGCGCTGGAGGCTGCAAGGAATAGCTGATCATTGAGGGTATGGTGTGTCGCCCATCACAGATCGGATATAAATGACCTATCCTAAGGTTAGGTCATCAAGGTCAGGAACCTGGAAAACCCCTTTAAGACTTAATTGTGATAATTAAAAGGGTTGTATAAAATTAGAAAAACATGGCTACTTTCTTCCATTTGTTTTTCTGAAGCTAAGCTGCAATACCAGACACTGCCTATGGTCGAGATTGGGGCTGTTTCTGGAATATCTCCTTTAAGGGAACTTAAAATGGCACTGTACATTCATTAAACTTTTGATATATCTTAGGGACCTATCAAAAGTTTAGATCGGTAGGGATCTGATTGCTGAGACCCCCACAATCACTAGAACGAAGGCAGAGAAGTATGATTAGCACAGTCTCCCTCCTCCTTGCATGAGACATTCCCATAGACTTTCTATCGAGTCTGTCTCGCTTACCGTCCTACAGTGAGGAGAGAGAACATGCTAAGCGCACTCTTCTCTCCCCTATTTCTATAGACTGGTGGATGTTTGAGCTTTCAGATCCCCACCCAGGGGCTGACTTGGAACTTAAAGTGGCCCTGGAAAAAAAAAAGTGGCCCCATGTTGACAGAAGACAGAAGCAACTCAGGTAGACAGGTCCAACACTAGAAAGTTCAGCCAGCAATTGTGACACAAAATACTGCCCCAGCAAAGCCAAAAACCACAGTGCAGCACAATATACTGTCATAGCAGAACCAGATACCATAGGTCAGGGATGGCCAACCTGAGGCTCTCCAGCTGTTGCAAAACTACAACTCCCAGCATGCCCAGGCTACCTACAGCTATCAGCCTACAGCAGGGCATGGTGGGAGTTGTAGTTTTACAACAGCTGGAGAGCCTCAGGTTGGCCATGCCTGCCATAGGTCTTCACAAGATAATTCCCCGGGAGCACAAAATACCTCCCTAAAAGCTGCCCCTCTGTGGTGGCCAATGCTAGATGCCACGTTCTGTCCAAGTCCAGTTGCCTCAGGGTGGCAATACATTTGGAGTCAGGAGGGTACCAGTGGCCACCGGCCAGGTACATAAGTAGTTTGCACTCCCTTGTTAAATTAACTCTGGGACCTTCATGTCATAATTTAATTGGCTGGTGGCCATGAGGAGGGCTCAGGAGGCCCATCCAGAAGTTTTCCTGTAGGATCTCTAGCCAATCCACCCCTGCCTCCATAAACTTTTGATATGTCCCTATAACATTTAAAAAGTTTGGTGAAAGTACAGTGCCACTTTAAAGGATGAGCTTTGCAGATTGTTATATTGGCACTAACGACAGTAAAGAGACTGATTTTATTGTAAGCATGAAGTTAGATGACTAGAAATTAAATCTTGTCGTTCTCATCTGGTCCAGGATTATAGTCTGACTCTCGTGAGTTAAGCAGAGCATCCATAAATCGGCATGAAAACAATTTCATATTTTTCTCTTACGGCTTTCATGTCCTCTTGTCACTTTGACGCACTTTCTTATCTCCCTTCCAATTTCTTTTCTATTTCTCTCTTTTCCTGTGTTCCAATTTCCCCTCTTCCTGATTTAAAGAAGCAATTTATTATATTCAGGAGGGAGGAATGTTAAGCAACAAGCGATAGCCCCGACACTCGGCTTTGTCGAACTGACTTGTTATTGTCTTATAAAGCCACATGATGATTTCCAGAGAGATAGTACTAATAATTTAACATAATGGAAGCAGCAAAAAGCGGGCAAAGAAATAAGGGGGTGGAGCGGAGCTAAGATCCTATGAGAGATGCCATCAGGGTTAGTCTGGATAGAGAAAAGATTTGCTGCTTGTTCCTGTTCTGCTTTGTGTATGGTGAAGTCATTATGTCTGTTCTGGAAAGTTTTAAGGGGTTCCTTAAAGTCCATCTGTCGCTAGGTCAGGCCCTAAAAGCAAAAAGTTGATGAATTTCCACTTCTGAAACATGCCCACATTTCAAAATTTTTAAAACTCCAGCTATACATCTTTTGGTGATAGAAGCATACAGAGGTGGCCTCATAGCCAAGATTAAAAAGGTCTCCATATTATGGTTTCAAAGACTTGCCACCTAAGACTAAAGGGTCTGGTAATTTTCCCACGCTTGGGCTAAGTTCGCATCCACACGTGAACTACTGTCTTCTAAGAGGGGAGTCCTGCACAGGTCTACCACCCAATGGGAACAGGGCAGGCCCACCTTTTTCTAGTAGTTCCAGAGCAGTCCCAAGGTCTGCATCTATGGTATGTATATCCAGTGACTATATCACATGCTTCAAGTGAGTGTAAGCGTTTATACCTAAATTTGGGTAGACCAGCTCAGTACTATGAGTTTTTGTTCTGTTTTTTTTTTAGGCTGTACTAGATTAAAAAACTGAAAAAAGTTGCTCAAGAAAAACAAGAATTCATATTAATTACAGCAATGTATGATTACCTATATAACTTTATATCAGTCCTTTAAAGGGGTTGTACCATGATTAATGTAAAATAAATAAATCAGACATCATATAGTACACTGCTCAAAAAAATAAAGGGAACACTTAAACAACACAATGTAACTCCAAGTCAATCACACTTCTGTGAAATCAAACTGTCCACTTAGGAAGCAACACTGAGTGACAATCAATTTCACATGCTGTTGTGCAAATGGGATAGACAACAGGTGGAAATTATAGGCAATTAGCAAGACACCCCCAATAAAGGAGTGGTTCTGCAGATGGTGACCACAGACCACTTCTCAGTTCCTATGCTTCCTGGCTGATGTTTTGGTCACTTTTGAATGCTGGCGGTGCTTTCACTCTAGTGGTAGCATGAGACAAAGTCTACAACCCACACAAGTGGCTCAGGTAGTGCAGCTTATCCAGGATGGCACATCAATGCGAGCTGTGGCAAGAAGGTTTGCTGTGTCTGTCAGCGTAATGTCCAGAGCATGGAGGCGCTACCAGGAGACAGGCCAGTACATCAGGAGACGTGGAGGAGGCCGTAGGAGGGCAACAACCCAGCAGCAGGACCGCTACCTCCGCCTTTGTGCAAGGAGGAACAGGAGGAGCACTGCCGAAGCCCTGCAAAATGACCTCCAGCAGGCCACAAATGTGCATGTGTCTGCTCAAACGGTCAGAAACAGACTCCATGAGGGTGATATGAGGGCCCGATGTCCACAGGTGGGGGTTGTGCTTACAGCCCAACACCGTGCAGGACGTTTGGCATTTGCCAGAGAACACCAAGATTGGCAAATTCGCCACTGGCGCCCTGTGCTCTTCACAGATGAAAGCAGGTTCACACTGAGCACATGTGACAGACGAGACAGAGTCTGGAGACGCCGTGGAGAACGTTCTGCTGCCTGCAACATCCTCCAGCATGACCGGTTTGGCATTGGGTCAGTAATGGTGTGGGGTGGCATTTCTTTGGAGGGCCGCACAGCCCTCCATGTGCTCGCCAGAGGTAGCCTGACTGCCATTAGGTACCGAGATGAGATCCTCAGACCCCTTGTGAGACCATATGCTGGTGCGGTTGGCCCTGGGTTCCTCCTAATGCAAGACAATGCTAGACCTCATGTGGCTGGAGTGTGTCAGCAGTTCCTGCAAGACGAAGGCATTGATGCTATGGACTGGCCTGCCCGTTCCCCAGACCTGAATCCAATTGAGCACATCTGGGACATCATGTCTCGCTCTATCCACCAACATCACGTTGCACCACAGACTGTCCAGGAGTTGGCAGATGCTTTAGTCCAGGTCTGGGAGTAGATCCCTCAGGAGACCGTCCACCACCTCATCAGGAGCATGCACAGGTGCGTTGTAGGGAGGTCATACAGGCACGTG